>NC_056735.1:211307986-211467986 GCF_019279795.1 Protopterus annectens
CACTGACAATGCAGAAGGCCGACAATTCACAAACTCGACAAACCATAACCCCAACAAAACACCAGCATATAAAGACATCTGCAGTCACTCTGGAATCAAAACACAGCAACTGACTAAAAAGAAAAGAAAATGAACTTACTTTCACGAAGCCCTCCACACCCCCCCGTAACTTTAATATACCAACTCCGAGATCAACTACAGTGCGGAAATGCTTGTCTTGCTTGCCGGTGTTTTGCATGTCAGGGTTTCCAGTTGTCAGCTATTTCAACTTTTGGCCTTCTGGTGTCGTTCATCTTATTGTTGGTTTTCTGGGTTTTCAGCCTAATCAGGTGGACCTATATATATATATATATATATATATATATATATATATATATATATATATATATATATACACATACATATATGTCTACGTATGTATATATATATATATATATATACATATATATATATATATATATATATATACATAGACATATATTTATGAGAGCAGTACTTTTCATTGGTGAGTTTCCTTCACTTGAGTTCATAGTCCAGTGGGGATTGTGGAATATGCCCTTTCTGCACTGTGGTGTAATCTTGAAGTTGGTATATATAATTAGCAGGTATAGTGTTTTACTGTTTTTTTTTTTTTTTTGGCTCAGTGTTTTTCCTCTTCAACCATTAGGTTTTTTCGATCATTGGTAGTTTGACACTGTATATTTGCACTGGAAGGTTATGCTTCAAAATATATATGGTTTTCATTCATTTAGCTGAAAAAACAAATGTAAGAAACATGCATGTAACAATAATGAGTGAAAACACATATGTGTGAAAAGACATTTGTAAGAATCACATTTAGTTGAATTTAGCTTTATATACTGTAGGTATGTAGAAGTTTGCCGGAAAAGGAACATTTGACCAAAAATATGGCGGTTTTGAAAATGTGTAAGCCTACATTATATAAAGAAGATTGTGTTTGTGTGTGTGTCAATAGATTGACTGGCTCCCATTCCGGTGAGTGTTCAAAAGTTAGTTAGGGATAGGTAAGGTGGATAGATTTACTCTTGTGCCTGATTGGTTTTGTGGGATTTCTGAGTCCTTTGGCTTGATTAGTGGTACTGTTAGGAAAGGGTTTTTAGTAACATAATGTGTAGAGTTTGGGTTAGGGGTAGAGTAGATGTAGGGTTTGGCATAATGTTAGCATAAATTAGTAAGGTGGTGCAGATTGGTGAACTATCCACAAGACATACACACACACACACACACACACACACACACACACACACACACACACACACACACACACACACACACACACACACACACACACACATAGTTTTAAGATGGCAGCAGGTAACTAATTCATTGTGTCAGAGAAAGTTGTTAGCTTATGAACTGGATGTATCAGACAGGGTCAAGTTGCAACTTTAGGATAGCAGGCAAAAGATATATTCTAAAAAGTTGATTGGTTTACTTTATGCATTTTTGATCAAACTAAAACGGAGGTCATTGAGGTAGTAACAGAGACATGGGGGAGTCTCTTAGTCATAGTTAATAGTATTCAATAACCATATTTAGTTCCATTTATGCATGTTCCATAGGCATGCAACTATTACTAGAAAATTGCATGCATTTCATAGCTTGAGTTAGCAATACTAAGTAAGTATTTTATAAGTGCTTGCTAGTATGCACCCAGGTGAGTCTCGAACATGTCTGGGATGTTTTGGGCCATTAAGTAGTGACTGAATACATTTTGGACTTAGTGAGGTTTTGAAAGAATTCATATAAAGTTTTGGAATATACTGAGGTATCATAGCCTAATAACAGAGTGATTTTGTCTCTTTCCTTGTGGCTGACTGAGCAATTGGATGCTGCTGGATGGGTCCACCATGAAGTAGTAGTACTTTTAGTTTATTTAATCCATCCATCCTCAACCCTTTTTTCCTATTTTGCACATGGAGTTGGGGTGTCACTTTCCACGGTGACAATCATCTCAAGCCAAGGTTTACAGCACTGGGTAGCTAGCCCTGCCATTGTAATTAATCTGTACTACTCACTCACACACACAATTGCTCCTACTGCCAATTTAGATTGTCCAATCCACCTATTGCATGTCTTTGGAATGTGGTAGGAAACAGAAGCACCCGGAGGAAACCCATGTAGCCACAGGGAGGACGTGCAGACTCTGTACAGAAAGCACCCCATCCAAGAATCAAACAATAGTAAACAAAATTATTACTAAGTTCTGAAAATCAACATTCAGACCACCTGTTAAAAAGTCTTTCTGAGATTATGAATCAAATTTGTCATGTTAAGTATGCATTTTGTAGGGATTGTCTTGACAGTGAGCACAGCTGTAAATGGATTTTCTGATTACAGTATACAGATACTCACCTGAAGCATAGGCTTTACTCCCCACAGCAATGTCAGCATAAGCTCAAGGGGTCTCACAAATAATATACTGTATTCCTTTTACAAAAATATTTTTTATTTAAATTTGTTTAATCTCCATACTTACTTGATTGTTTGGATACTTCAACTAATTATACAATAATCTATAAATTATAGGCAGCTTTTAGATTCCAAAGGTGTTACAATAATCTTCTGTATTATATTTGAAAAGTTGCTCCTTTATTTGATCACTTTGCTATGCTTATTTATTGGAACTCATAATTCCCAGGGCATTTCATCAAGTTACCTAATTAGTTTGATTATTTTTATAAAGTATAAATTTTGATTATTGAATGTGACTTCTGAGCCATGAATAGCTGCATTTCTTATAAAAGTTATGTTTATGTTTTTACAATTTGCTATGGGTGTAATAGATTTCTAGCAGCTGACCTGACTACATGGATAGGTGTCCTTTGACAAAGACACCACATCTAGCTTTTACTTACCTGTTCCATACGGACAGCTGTATAAAGTTTATATTTGCCCCTAGGATAAAGTACTTGACAGAAGCTAATACCAGACAATGATGCACCCTCAAATTTGGAGGTTATGACCCGATGAGGGAAGGAATAAAATGGCAGCTGCAGAACAGCAGGAATAGATAGCACCATTGTTCTGGAAATCAGTGTCCACAGAGAGATATAACTTCAGACTATATGTTATATTTAGCTGCTGGTTTACTTTACTGTTGACAGCCTGAGCATTTTATTTATTTATTTATTTATTAACTCATTCTATCTGTCTATTAGTTGCATTTGTTTCCTAATTGGGTAGATTAGTCTGAGGATCATTTTCAGTCATAACCCAGGCAAAAAAGCAGGCACATGCAGACACAAAATTGTACATATTATAGAGTTTACAAAATAATAAAATAAACTGGTTTGTCTTATAATTTTTGTATGAGCATGAATTTGTTGTACATAAGTAGAGCAAATTGGGTGTTGAGTTTGCAAACAGAATGAAATAGATCCCTGACAACTTTGTTGTGACATTTCACAGTTTTCAATGAATTGTTGTAAAGCATCACAACTTTCAATTTAGCATATTTTCACACAGTATTGTGATGTTTATATAGTATCACAATGTTGCCTAACATTGGTGGTTCAGTGATAGAATTCTCATCTGCCCCATGGGAGGTCTGGGTCCGATTCATGGGCCAATGCAGTATAGCATTTTTTTTTGTAGTGTGCCGTGATTCTTGCATTAAATACTGAGTTCTGTAGCTGGTGTACTTAGGTAGGGTTTCTTATCTCACTGTGGTCAATTGGTGTGTGTGTGTGTGTGTGTGTGTGTGTGTGTGTGTGTGTGTGCGTGTGTCTGTATACGTATACTCAAAAAAAGCATACCTCTGTTTCCTACAGTCAGCATTACAGTCCCATGGAGTACAAACATTTAGACTTGTGCTATGGAGCTTGCTGAGCTCTCTAGCATGTGTAACTAATTAGGTAGGGGTTCTAATCTCACTGCAGTCAAATTCTGTATCTGTAGTCAGAAAGAGCATAAGTCCTGCTGCCAGCAATCTAGTCCCATGGCGAACAAATATTTTGGAAGTCATACTTGTCTACATGTCCATTTCATACAGGCCTCCCAACATCTTCTCTCAAACATCCAATGATGATGTTGTCCACTATAAAGTGTCCAGCAGCAGTGTAAAAATCAGATGAGTGTCCTGACACTTGCATTAAGTACTGAAGTTTCTAACAACCTTCCCTGTGGCAAGTGGTATAACTTAATGCTCACAATACACATGAACCAGGGTTCCAATCTAGCACAGTCCCACCTTAGACTTGCTCCATGGAGCTTGTGTTAAGCACTGAGCTCTCTATTGTGTCTAACTAATTAGGTAGGGGTTCTAATCTGACTGCAATCAAACGGTGTGTGTGTGTAGTCAGAAGAGCATAAGTCTGTATCCTGCTGTCAGCAATCCATTCCCATGGAGAATAAATATTTGGGGTTGAGAGCTAGGGTTGGGGGTTGGCATAATAGTTGAGGTGATTACCTTACACACAAGAGGTACAGGATTGTATCCTCACAGAGGAGAAATTGGCTATGCTTAAAATTGGTCCACAAGGGCAACTAGCCTAGTACTTACCTATGAACCTATAATTCAGAACTTGTTAACAAATGTAGTTTGGTAATGATTAAAGTTGCAATGAGTTGATCACCACTAAAAATGCTATATAACATGATTCAATATAATGATACTGATGTATACACACACAGTACTTGTATACATACTTTCACAAGAGTTAGCATAGTATAAACAAACTTACAGGAGATTTGTTTCAACTGTGGTTAAGCATGAAGTAACTGCATTATTTCACTACAGAAACCAACTTAACACGATTTCCATGTAAGGTGCAGATCAACAACAGTCCAGAGTTATATTCAAGCTGGATTTTCTGCTATAAAATACACATTTGTAACTGATAATGTTTGTTAATAGGCTACTGTTGGCAATTCCACATCCTCAGTTGCTGATTCCTGACTAGCGGTACACTTTGTAAGGTTACATTTGTTTGCAAGTTGCAACATTCTGCTATCAGGAATCATTATATACATCGAGAAAATGTATCTCACTCAACATGTCATCCATTATTTTCTGCACCAAGTGACAAATATCTATGTACCATGTCAACAGCACTGGTGAAGGCCTGCAGCAGTATTCTAGGAAGGGAAAGACATAAAAAATTATGGAATAGAATGAGTCACATTCCATAATAAAAAAAATCGAAAAATAATTGCTCTTAAAAGGTGTGCTGCATATAAATATATAATTTATAAAATTGGTGCTTTCTGTTTCCATATATATAACAGAAAATATTATCATTTTCATAACACTTTCTTTGAACTAAAAGTATTGTTAATTCTGACAAGTTATCATTAGCCTTCTTAAAACTACTAACTTGCAACCAAAAGTATTGCTCTAAAAGTCAAAAGTTTGCTTGGAAGTATCTCTAGCTGAAGCATTTGTTTTTTTTTTTTTTACTTAATGGTAGTGCTATCTTTGGGATGACACTAGTTGCACAAAGGAAGAGTCTACCCATCTTCATTTCCAGGCAGAGCAATGTAATAGATAGACAAGGCTTCACAGATGAATGTAAGCAAAAAAAAAAAAAAAAATACACAGAGTTACCATCAGGGGTTATTGTCTTATGTTGTGTTTTGAAATAAATTGCTACTGAAGGATAAAATGTCAGAGTATAACTGTTATTTTATTCAAATCAGCATGCAGTTTTCTGTTCTTCTAGATAAAAGGTCAGCTAAGGTAGACCACAATGGTTTATATCCGTTCCTAACACAAAACAGACATTATGAACATTCAATGGACAAATTCATTAAAGAGCACCATGTAGATAAGGAGTGAGTGCTACTATTACAGATAATGTTATCAAGATAGGAAGCTACTGCAGAACATAATCAGACCATACTGTCACTGCAATGTTTTCACCTTATACTTTTAAGGTAAAATTAGTTTACTCAAGAATATTAAATAAACTCTTGCACTTAAGTTGTTTCTGTCAGGATATAGCCCATTTTCTCTTGTTTTATACACGTATATATATATATATATATATATATATATATATATATATATATATATATATATATATACATGGGTCTCCTTCAAAACACTGAAAGACCAGAACATCGACAGTGTTTTGAAGCAGACCAAAACAACGAAAGTGCAGAACACCGAAAAGCGCTAAATTCAAAATCCTGATGTTACAGGATTTTAATTTATCATGTTTGGTGTTCCGCTGTGGGTGAGTATGCATGTGTAAGTGTATTTGTGAGGGGTAGTGCTGTGTGTAAGTGTGTGTTGTGACTGTGGTGTGTGTGTGTGTGTTAGGGACTGTAGTGTGTGGGTGTGAGTTTGCCTTGTGTGTCTGTTTGTGCGATCTCGGAGTTAGAATATTAAAGTAGGGGGTGTGGGGGGTGCAGGGGGGCTTGCTCCCTTGCCTATTTGTAGTGTAGGGTGGTGCGGTTGGTAGTTTGGGGCAGATGTGTATGTATTTGTGTATGTTTTTTGTGTGTGTTATACTTACGTGGTTTTCGGTGTTGTGGGATTTCGTTGTTTTGATCTTTGGTGTTGTGAGATTTCATTGTTCTGAAGTAGACCCATACATATATAATATATATATATATATATATATATATATATATATATATATGTGTGTGTGTGTGTGTGTGTGTGTGTGTGTGTGTCTGTGTGTGTGTTTGTGTGTGTATGCTTGTGTATGTATGTGTGTGGAAAGGACCATTTTATGCTAAATGATCATTAAAAAGAAAAGTTGCCAGCTCTGGACAAACTTGGAAGGCAAGCTTCCCACTACCATGCAAGGGAGTTTGTCACCTATACAGCATTAATGTATTTACTATCTTCTGATACCACAGAACCTCCTGGGAAGTTTACAATATTAAGTACAATAGTCCATTGAGGTAGTGGGACTTGATAGATTACGTACAATAACTGTGCAGTCTTCAAAAAGTCCTGGCACCCTCCCACACTTACACTCTGACTGCTGATTGGCTTGATCCTTGGAGGGAAATCCGCAGTCAGAGTGTAGGCAACTTCAGGACTGGAACAGTGAAGAATTTGAACATCTACTGTTAGGTAAGTGCAACTTACACAACTGGATTATAGTCATCATTTTCACTGCTGCAGTAGTGTTTGGCTATTTGTGTTGATTACTAAAGCTTAGTCAACCTAGGAGGAGGAAAGAAAGCGGTCCTGGTGCCCCTTGAGAATGGACCTAGAAAAGCCAGTCCTGGACCTGGAAAATGAATCTGGTATGTAATTTTTGTGAAAGTATGTACAGAGGGCCATGTATTTGCCTCTAGAATGTTTCCAGAGTACAAAACCTCTCTGTAGAACATCTTGAGTGAATTCTGAAATTACGAGGTGGGTCCATGGGCAGGCAAGCTGAAATGGCTAATAAACTGTCCCTTGCCAAAGGAGTAAACAGGCCATAGTTTAGTAACTCAAACAAACATTTGAGAGCAAGAGGTATTAATCTTGGAAATGACCCTGGTTATAGGTGACGTACCAACTAGAACATCTTCTCCACTTGTCAACATAAGATTTTCAAGTAGCAGCATTTCTTGTCTCCATTAGTACGTACTACATGTCCTCATGAAAGCTGCCTAGAATATATTAGAATTGAATCATTCAGGCAGTCAGTTGAAGTTGTTTGAGATTAAGGTGTATCAAACCCCCTGTCTTGTGTAAGTGGATCCATAAGAAGGGAGAACAAGTATTGACTAGGTCAGAATGGAGTTGCCATAATAATGTTTTGGAGAGTGCTTCTGCATTTTCAACATGACAGTAGATATCAGTGGAAAGGGTGAAAATGCATACAGGAACATTCCTGACCATGGCGATGAACATGGGTCTATTTTCCAGGCCTGCCTGTAAACAGTCCTGGTACAGAATTTAATTAGTTGTGTGTTTCAAAAGGAGGCAAACAGATCTATCTGAGGTGCTCCTCACAACTGTATCCACTTTTGGAAGCCCCCCCCCTCCATTCAGTTTCCATTTGTGAGGGTCTGTCGTGATCTTATTCAACTGGTGTGCCACTACATTTTATTCTAATGGTATGCAAGATACTTGGAGGGTTATACATTGCTCTAGAGATAACGCCCAAGTCATTGTAGCCGGCCTGCAAAGGGATAACACCTGGTTACCACCACCCCCATTTGATCATGAACCACATCATTGCAGTATTGTTTGTAATCTCTTGTAATGGTCCCAGGTACCACAGGTCATGAAGAGATTGTAATGCATGGAACATCTTTTTGACATTTATGTGCTTTTGTCTGTCTGAACTGTGCCATAGGCCTTGCAGCTTTACTCACATAGAATCCGCTTCCTAAGCAAAAACTGAGGCATCTCATTGCCTCCACCAGTGCAGTCCCTTCTTGATAAAGCCCAAAACTGGAATCTGAACATCTCAGAGGATGAGAATGCTAGGTCCACGTTTTTTTTTTTTAACATTGAATTTTACTCATGTATAACCTGTTGAGAAAAATCATGAGAATCATAGACGCCATGAACCCTAGAATCCTGAGACATTCTCTGGCTGAAGTCCCAGACAAATTGGGGAAGATCACCAAAGTTTACAGATGCTAATTTACCTTTTCCCATGTTAGCAATGCTTTTAAAGAGATGTATATATGGTCTAAAAGCACAATCCTGAGCAATAGAGTCATTTAGGATTTTTAAACATTTATCTGGCTGCCCAGATGGGTAAGGAATGAAGGAAACCCTTGTTAAGGACTCCTGACATCTGGTGAAAGATTCTTAAAAGGATCAGTGGGTCATCTGAATAAGGAAAAATGTGAATGGCTTGTAGTTTGAAGTGAGCTATCCATGGAGCTAGACATTTTGTAAAGATCTTAGGAAATGTAGCTAACTCAAAAGGTAATGCATAGGAATGATAATGTCAGACATACAAAGACTCTGAGAAATTTTCTGAAGCCTGTTGTATAGGAATGTAATGATAAACATCTTTTAGGTCTAATGTTACCATAAAACTCAGAAGAGGAATGTCTGGTAACAGCCTCTTAAGAGTCATCATTTTGAATGTTGATACTTTCACAAATGGATTGAGAAAGGAAGGATCCTAGGAGTGGTCACCAGGAAAAAAACATTCTTTGAAAGCAAAAACATTCTGGAGTGGCTGCCTTCCTCCTTTTTGTCTAAAGGCGGTGGTAGCATGATTCCTAAGGTAAGCAAGTGTTGAAGAACCTGGGGAAAAAACCTCCATTTGGTTCGGGAGGTGGGGATGAATTCCCATGAAAGGAGGAATGTATATCCAGTGCCAACTGTATTCCTCCTGAATTAGTAATAGTACCAAAGAGTCTGAAACAATATGTTGCCAAAGGGAAAGACTGAGAGGTGGTCTATGGGGTAGAGAAATGTAGGAACAGGCGGGGAGGAGAGAAGAGGGGGATGAATCCTAGCATGATCATTCTGAAGGTTACCTCATCAGAAAACTTTTGAATATGTACCCAGACATATCTTCTCAAATAAGTAGCAGTAATAGTGCAATAGACACAGTATCTGTGCAATCATATAAGCTGTTCACAGCATTTTTGGACACCTGATACAGATTAGAAATTGTAGGATTCAGACAGGGCCTACATTCTGAAAAGTATGGAAGAACAATTCCAAAAACTGCCAACACCTGATAGAATAAAATGGAAGAAGGAAATTATTGTATGAAATCAGTATAGTACCTTCTTGTCTGCAGTGGAAAGTTGGGATTAATAAGTGTTCTGCAATTTTTGGGGAATGGAAGTTGAGAATCAGGGTTATTGCAAGTAGCATTTAACACACCCTATAAGGCTGGCACAAAGGAAGAGTCTACCTATCTTCATTTCCAGGCAGAGCAATGTAATAGATAGACAAGGCTTCACAGATGAATGTAAGCAAAAAAAAAAAAAAAAATACAGAGTTATCATCAGGGGTTATTGTCTTATGTTGTGTTTTGAAATAAATTGCTACTGAGGGATAAAATGTCAGAGTATAACTGTTATTTTATTCAAATCAGCATGCAGTTTTCTGTTCTTCTAGATAAAAGGTCAGCTAAGGTAGACCACAATGGTTTATATCCGTTCCTAACACAAAACAGACGTTATGAACACTCAATGGACAAATTCATTAAAGAGCACCATGTAGATAAGGAGTGCTACTATTACAGATAATGTTATCAAGATAGGAAGCTACTGCAGAACATAATCAGACCATACTGTCACTGCAATGTTTTCACCTTATACTTTTAAGGTAAAATTAGTTTACTCAAGAATATTAAATAAACTCTTGCACTTAAGTTGTTTCTGTCAGGATATAGCCCATTTTCCCTTGTTTTATACACGTGTGTATATATATATATATATATATATATATATATATATATATATGTATATATATATATATATGTATATATATATATATATATATATATATATATATATATATATATGGGTCTCCTTCAAAACATTGAAAGACCAGAACATCGACAGTGTTTTGAAGCAGACCAAAACAACGAAAGTGCAGAACACCGAAAAGCGCTAAATTCAAAATCCTGATGTTACAGGATTTTCATTTAGCACGTATGGTGTTCCGCTGTGGGTGAGTATGCATGTGTAAGTGTATTTGTGAGGGGTAGTGCTATGTGTAAGTGTGTGTTGTGACTGTGGTGTGTGTGTGTGTGTGTTAGGGACTGTAGTGTGTGGGTGTGAGTTTGCCTTGTGTGTCTGTTTGTGCGATCTCGGAGTTAGAGTATTAAAGTAGGGGTGTGGGGGGTGCGGGGGGGCTTGCTCCCTTGCCTATTTGTAGTGTAGGGTGGTGTGGTTGGTAGTTTGGGGCAGATGTGTATGTATTTGTGTATGTTTTTTGTATGTGTTATACTTACGTGGTTTTCGGTGTTGTGGGATTTCGTTGTTTTGATCTTTGGTGTTGTGAGATTTCATTGTTCTGAAGTAGACCCATACATATATAATATATATATATATATATATATATATATATATATATATATAGATATATATATATATGTATGTGTGTGTGTGTGTGTGTGTGTGTGTGTGTGTGTGTGTTTGTGTGTGTATGCGTGTGTATGTATGTGTGTGGAAAGGACCATTTTATGCTAAATGATCATTAAAAAGAAAAGTTGCCAGCTCTGGACAAACTTGGAAGGCAAGCTTCCCACTACCATGTAAGGGAGTTTGTCACCTATACAGCATTAATGTATTTACTATCTTCTGATACCACAGAACCTCCTGGGAAGTTTGCAATGTTAAGTACAATAGTCCATTGAGGTAGTGGGACTTGATAGATTACGTACAATAACTGTGCAGTCTTCAAAAAGTCCTGGCACCCTCCCACACTTACACTCAGACTGCTGATTGGCTTGATCCTTGGAGGGAAATCTGCAGTCAGAGTGTAGGCAACTTCAGGACTGGAACAGTGAAGAATTTGAACATCTACTGTTAGGTAAGTGCAACTTACACAACTGGATTATAGTCATCATTTTCACTGCTACAGTAGTGTTTGGCTATTTGTGTTGATTACTAAAGCTTAGTCAACCTAGGAGGAGGAAAGAAAGCGGTCCTGGTGCCCCCCTGAGAATGGACCTAGAAAAGCCAGTCCTGGACCTGGAAAATGAATCTAGTATGTAATTTTTGTGAAAGTATGTACAGAGGGCCATGTATTTGCCTCTAGAATTTTTCCAGAGTACAAAACCTCTCTGTAGAACATCTTGAGTGAATTCTGAAATTACGAGGTGGGTCCATGGGCAGGCAAGCTGAAATGGCTAATAAACTGTCCCTTGCCAAAGGAGTAAACATACCATAGTTTAATAACTCAAACAAACATTTGAGAGCTAGAGGTATTAATCTTGGAAATGGCCCTGGTTATAGGTGACGTACCAGCTAGAACATCTTCTCCACTTGTTAACATAAGATTTTCAAGTAGCAGTATTTCTTGTCTCCATTAGTACATACTACATGTCCTCATGAAAGCTGCCTAGAATATATTAGAATTGAATCATTCAGGCAGTCAGTTGAAGTTGTTTGAGATTAAGGTGTCTCAAACCCCCTGTCTTGTGTAAGTAGATCCATAAGAAGGAAGAACAAGTATTGACTAGGTCAGAATGGAGTTGCCATAATAATGTTTTGGAGAGTGCTTCTGCATTTTCAACATGACAATAGATATCAGTGGAAAGGGTGAAAATGCATACAGGAACATTCCTGACCATGGTGATGAACATGGGTCTATTTTCCAGGCCTGCCTGTAAACAGTCCTGGTACAGAATTTAATTAGTTGTGTGTTTCAAAAGGAGGCAAACAGATCTATCTGAGGTGCTCCTCACAACTGTATCCACTTTTGGAAGCCCCCCCCCTCCATTCAGTTTCCATTTGTGAGGGTCTGTTGTGATCTTATTCAACTGGTGTGCCACTACATTTTATTCTAATGGTATGCAAGATACTTGGAGGGTTATACATTGCTCTAGAGATAACTCCCAAGCCATTATAGCCAGCCTGCAAAGGGATAACACCTGGTTACCACCACCCCCATTTGATCATGAACCACATCATTGCAGTATTGTTTGTAATCTCTTGTAATGGTCCCAGGTACCACAGGTCATGAAGAGATTGTAATGCATGGAACATCTTTTTGACATTTATGTGCTTTTGTCTGTCTGAACTGTGCCATAGGCCTTGCAGCTTTACTCCCATAGATTCTGCTTCCTAAGCAAAAACTGAGGCATCTCATTGCCTCCACCAGTGCAGTCCCTTCTTGATAAAGCCCAAAACTGGAATCTGAACATCTCAGAGGATGAGAATGCTAGGTCCACGTTTTTTTTTTTTTAACATTGAATTTTACTCATGTATAACCTGTTGAGAAAAATCATGAGAATGATAGACGCCATGAACCCTAGAATCCTGAGACATTCTCTGGCTGAAGTCCCAGACAAATTGGGGAAGATCACCAAAGTTTCCAGATGCTAATTTACCTTTTCCCATGTTAGCAATGCTTTTAAAGAGATGTATATATGGTCTAAAAGCACAATCCTGAGCAATAGAGTCATTTAGGATTTTTAAACATTTATCTGGCTGCCCAGATGGGTAAGGAATGAAGGAAACCCTTGTTAAGGACTCCTGACATCTGGTGAAAGATTCTTAAAAGGATCAGTGGGTCATCTGAATAAGGAAAAATGTGAATGGCTTGTAGTTTGAAGTGAGCTATCCATGGAGCTAGACATTTTGTAAAGATCTTAGGAAATGTAGCTAACTCAAAAGGTAATGCATAGGAATGATAATGTCAGACATACACAGACTCTGAGAAATTTTCTGAAGCCTGTTGTATAGGAATGTGATGATAAACATCTTTTAGATCTAATGTTACCATAAAACTCAGAAGAGGAATGTCTGGTAACAGCCTCTTAAGAGTCATCATTTTGAATGTTGATACTTTCACAAATGGATTGAGAAAGGAAGGATCCTAGGAGTGGTCACCAGGAAAAAAACATTCTTTGAAAGCAAAAACATTCTGGAGTGGCTGCCTTCCTCCTTTTTGTCTAAAGGTGGTGGTAGCATGATTCCTAAGGTAAGCAAGTGTTGAAGAACCTGGGGAAAAACCTCCATTTGGTTCGGGAGGTAGGGATGAATTCCCATGAAAGGAGGAATGTATATCCAGTGCCAACTGTATTCCTCCTGAATTAGTAATAGTACCAAAGAGTCTGAAACAATATGTTGCCAAAGGGAAAGACTGAGAGGTGGTCTATGGGGTAGAGAGATGTAGGGACAGGCGGGGAGGAGAGAAGAGGGGGGATGAATCCTAGCATGATCATTCTGAAGGTTACCTCATCAGAAAACTTTTGAATATGTACCCAGACATATCTTCTCAAATAAGTAGCAGTAATAGTGCAATAGACACAGTATCTGTGCAATCATATAAGCTGTTCACAGCATTTTTGGACACCTGATACAGATTAGAAATTGTAGGATTCAGACAGGGCCTACATTCTGAAAAGTATGGAAGAACAATTCCAAAAACTGCCAACACCTGATAGAATAAAATGGAAGAAGGAAATTATTGTATGAAATCAGTATAGTACCTTCTTGTCTGCAGTGGAAAGTTGGGATTAATAAGTGTTCTGCAATTTTTGGGAATGGAAGCTGAGAATCAGGGTTATTGCAAGTAGCATTTAACACACCCTATAAGGCTGGCATAAATAGGAAGATTGGATGTAGCATGAGTTACATCTACTTGCAGTATATCATAATAGCTCCACGGTTTAGGGGGTTCATACGCAAAATTCAACATTCATCCTGGAACTAGCCTTAGAAAAGAAAACTCCTCAAATGTAATTGGAGAAGTCATACTTTCCTCTGAATCAGAGCATCTCATTGAAGCCTATAGCACCTGTTTTGTATTTGTCCAGTTAACACCTAAAGCTCCTTGGGTCTATGTTAAATATTCGAACATCCAAAATGTCAAACATTACATGGTTGAGACCAAACGCTCGACATTTGGATGTTCACATATCAAAAAAAAAAAAAAAGAAAAAAAAAAAAACACTTTAACAGTGTGAGCAGGGGGGCAAGCCCCCCTGCACCCCCACCCCCCTCCTACTTACATATACCAACTCTGAGACCACACTTCAGTGCAGAAAAGGGAAATTCTCACTATCTGCACCATACGGTGCTGTTCAAAGTCACTCTTCAAACACTTGCAATTTTGAATGTTCGAATAATTGACATAGACCCAGCTCCTTATGGTGTCCAAAACTTTTGCGGTCTGGCTTCTTTCTCTAATTGACTTACCAGCTAGTAATAAGGAGTATCAGAAAGGGCAAGAAGTAATTAACAAAATGACACTGTTAATGTAGGAAATCCCAGGGAAGAGAAGTGAATCCCTTTTTCCCAATTATTATTCATATTTTTATATTTCTGTCCAAATTCTCACAGCTACATGCTATTGAGGGATATGCTGTGAAATACTCTGGGGGAGCCTGGAAAAGTCATTGTCAATGTCCATTTATATTTTTTCATATTTCTGCAAATATCTCAATAAACATGGAACTAGAGAAGAATTTCTTGCTGTCATGTCAAAGCTCATGTCTAGTTAACAAAATAGTTCTAACACTATAGGGTCATAGGTTCATAGATAGGTACTAGGCTATCTGCCTGAAGGCATTTATAAGCCTAGCCAGAGTGTGTCAGCTTTCGCCGCCCCATTGATTAATTAACTGAGCCCCTGTCAACTATATGTTTAGTTTGTATAGTTACAAGGTAAGACAATTTGTTTATGAACGTTTAGCAAAAAAATATAATTCTAGGTTTGTGTGCATTACAATATATTACAGTATTTATGAAAAGCCTATGAATGCAATGACTTCTAATGTTGTAAAGGGTACTTAATGATGACATTGCTTTGTACAGTTGTAATAGTTTTTATTTTTCAAAAAATACCTACATTTGTTTATATTATGATTTAAGCTGATTTTTTTTGAAAATGCTCTGGAATGCAAGGATGTGTGTAGGCTGCCAGAGGTGTGAACTGTTGAAATTGTATATATACGTTTGAGGGTGTGAGAGGCTTGCTCCCATTTTAGAAGTGCAGGAGGGGCCTGCCTTCTGCAAATAAAAAGTTACATTTTCCCCCTTCTGTGATTCAGGTATTCATTTTTGGTGTTTTGCTTCCTTAGCATTCTGGCATTTGTGTTTTCATAGTAGAATCCTATTTTACAAAAGTGTTATAGTGGAAAAAGACGTGGTGCGGTAAACCAAATAAATCAGAAGTTACTGGAAAGGAATTCAGTTGACCTTTATAAGAATTTTTGAGGCTAGACATTTTCTCCTCCAAGGATTTAAAATAACATGATCTTGATGAATTAAAAAGGCACCAAGGATGCTAGATTTTTTCAAGGAGAACCGCACTCTCAGACTCAAAAAACATGTTTATTTCATCGTGGTTTGGTGTTTACTACATTTTGACACCACTCTGGGACTATTAACAGGTTTTTAAATATTTTTATACATAATTTCTGAGTCTGACCGCATGTGGACTGGAATTTTGAAGTAATTCTGATGGTTTAGTCTGCCTGTAGGTATCCCACAATGCAGTGCTCGTCTGTAAAAAGTTACATCATGCAGGCCTCTTTCTTCCTAAAGCTTCTGTCACTGCATTGATTTTACATGCATACAGAGCTGTCTTTCAGTCAGTTTTAAGTAACATTTCATGCTGTCCAATGACTACTTAAAACACAAACCGTGCAAATGCCACAGAACAGACTTTCAAAATGCTTTTTACTGCTGTTTTTTTTTAGAATGGCTAAACTGCAGTTTTTGTGAAGCCTGAATTGTACTACTTTAACTCATCTTCCACCCCCTTCACACCTAACTTCTCTAGCTGTCAAAGTGTTAAGGGTATATTGAGCTGTTACTTGCTATGATTGACAGCTCACAGCAGCAGACTTGACTCATGTGCTGTTTCCTTGTTCTAGCCTTTACTTTCTGTATGGGTAGGGGAAGGACTAGGGAGCTGTGACATCACAGCATGGATGGGTTTTTAGGACTGTCATGGTGATGTCAGTTTGGGGAGGGAATTGGCCAGAAAACTACCTGTATTCGGTGACCTTGATGAATGAATTGGAGACTTTTCCAGGGTGGGATAAAAGTTTTTTTGAAAGTGTAACCACCACAGTACAGTAAGTTACTGTTCTAGTGGAGAGAAACAGTCAGTTTAAAATATTTTAAATGCTCTGTTGTTTACTCATTGCAGGGACAACAAACAGGGAGAAAAAGGACAGAGAAGTTGAGCATTTAATAAGAGAATCCTGTTGTTTTCCTTAACTGCCAATGCAAATGCATGACAGGGAAACTGGAATTATACTTTGTTTGATCATTCGTGTAAGACAACCTTGCACTCTGCTTTCTAACTTCACTTAGATAAACAAATGTAATATTTTAGCAGAAGCCTCCAATTTACTTGTTCTCCATATGGTGTACTTGGTAAGTGTTTTTGTCCCCCTGTGGAGTTTTGAAAATGTGACATACCTTCAGGGCTCTGTGAAGCCACTGGAAAAGCTTACCCAGACTCTGACACAACCTGCTGTGAGGGAAAGGTTAGTTTGCATTTGCTTTCTTGTATTTTGTATATTGTGATTTGTTTTCTTTACACTGTGTTTTAGTTGTATTGTCCTTTTAATTACATATTAAATCTAGGAAAGAGACCACAGGTGTGTCACACAGAAATTAGAACAGATCAATTAAGGAGTCATATAGAAGATGGAGCAGATCAATTAAGGTTGATTACCTGTGAACTGAGGATGGAGCTGGGAGCTAAATCTTCTATTTAAGAGGTAAAAATAAAACACTTCAAAACTTTACTGGAAGAGATCACCCAGACTGTGCCACAGCTTGCTGTGAGGGAAAGGTTAGTTTGCTTTTGCTTTCTTGTATTTTGCATTACTTTATTGCCCTCAATTTTATATATTGTAATTTGTTTCCTTTACACTGTGTTTATTTGTATTCTGCTTTTAATTGCATATTAAAACTGGGAAATAGACCACAGATGTGTTTCTTGTTAGTCACACAGAATTTTTCCCACTCTCCCACCCTGATGCTGTTGTGTTCTTAAACTCAACTCTGTCTCTAGTTGCCTGCCCATTATGTTAATCTGACCACATATCTCCTTCCCTCTCCCCATTCACTCACTGTTGTAAGCATAAAATTATCATTTTGTGAAATCACTCCCCTTCAGCTGTCTAAATTTATTGAGCATCCTACTGTATTCTATAGAACCAGTATACAAAGTGCCTGCCCCCTTTCAGTCTATATTGCCCTTTTAAAATTAGTGGGTCTCCACTTAGACAGACAAAGCTTAAGTTACCTCCCTTCATACCTAACTGCTTATTGCACACTGCAGTGCTTAGGATATTAACCCATTTTTCCATCTTACCTTTAAAATCTGCAGCATCTATTGCAAGACCACCAATTATTGGGAAGCCCACATTCTGCCTGTCAGTAGTCATCTTGGGATTAGTGCTTCTGTTATCTCTTGGTGAGAGAAGGAGCACAGCAACATTATTTCCTGGAGACTGCTGATCACCAGAAAGCCTAACAACTGGTTCATAGGTGACAGTTTTGAATTTGTGTTTATATTCTGCTCCTGGTGAGAGAAAGAGCAGAGTACATGTATTCCTGACTGTTTCTGGTTTGTGTCCATGCTTGATGTTCCTGATTGGTCTGGTTGCTATTCAAGGCATCTACCAGGAAAAAGCTACAGCAAGCCTACAGATCCTGGAATAATCTGGGACGAGACTGTGGATCACCAAACAGGCTATGGCTTGCTTCTGATAAGTAACCTTTGCAATTGAGGCACTACTCAGTATGGAGAAAATCGATATATGTGCAGTAACAGAAACCTGGTTTAAGGCTCCAGAGAGCACCCCACCACTACCAGGCTACAACTCATACCATACATTTCAGCCACAAAACCCGGACTGAAATACAAAAGGTGAGGGAGTATTCATATTCATCGAGGATACCCACACCTCCAGGTTAGTGGCACAGCACAATGCTTCAGAGATCATCCACATGCAACTAACAATGGGCAAAACTGCAATTCAAATTGTAGCTTGCTACAGATCAGCCAACATGTCCCAGGACCCCCACTCTGCATTTCTGGAAACTCTGGGAAACATAACAGTCCTACCAAACACCCTGATTTTGGGTGATTTCAATTACCTAAACATTAACTGGGAAAACTACTGAAGTACTAACTCCCTTGCCCAGCATTTCCTAGAATTTATAAACTCAAATGCCGTAGATCAGCTGGTCAACACCCCCACCAGAGGTGACAACATATTGGACCTGGTCATCACCAACATGGGAAACCAGTGTTCCACACTGGAGGTCAACCCCTCACTGGTTATATCTGACAATAAACTAATCACTCTGGATAGCCACATTCCGCCCCCACCACTGGTCAAAGAAAACACTGTGAAAACCTTTCAAAAGCAAACTTCACGTTACTTAAGATCGAGATGGAAAATTTCAAAGCCCCCATGCTAAAGGATAACGCTGTCCAAGCTGCAAAATCCTTTACTAATGCACTCTATGGGCACCTACAAGAATGCATGGATCATGCTATCCCAAGCAAAGCGAAGACTCACTCCTCCAAGAAAAGGAAACCAGTCTGGTGGACCCCTGCCATAAACAAGCTGTACAATAGAAGGAGGAAACTAGTTCAGAAAAGAGTAAAATTCCAAGAAGGGAAAACATCCCTGATCAGTATCAGCATGAAACTACGATCCCTCATAAAATCATCTAAGGCTAGCTTCGAAAAAAAATTGGTAAGGACTCCAAAGATAACTACAAAGCATTCTTTAGCTATGTCAAGAATCTAAGTGGCAATCCTCAGATCTGCTTGGAGTTAGTGCAGAATTGCACAAAATACACTGAACCGACTGATGTAGCCAACATTCTGGCAGACAGGTTCAGTGTAAACTTCACCCGCCTCTCACCCCCAAAAGGGCCCATAACTATACCAGAAGAATGTAGTGCCCCTGAAAGCACAGATACTCAGGTTAAAACAGCCCTATCCAAAGCCAAAAACACAGCATCAATGGGACCAGACAGTGTTCCAGGCTGTGTCCTACATGAGCTCAAAGATGAACTAACCCCTCACCTAAATGCACTGTTCAAACTCAGCCTCTCCACAGACTATGTGCCCATAGAGTGGCACACAGCAATGGTTATTCCACTCCACAAAGGTGGAGCCAAAACAGACCCCGGGAATTATCGCCCTATAAGCCTGACTAGCTTGGTCTGCAGGGCTATGGAGCTCATTAACAGAGACATTGGGATTCTCCAAACACTGGACCCTACCCGGTTCAGTTTTGATAAGGGCAGATCATGCCTGCTGAACCTGGTGGACTTCTTTGAGACAGTTACCAAGGCTATAGATGAGAGAAAGGTGGCCCACACAGCCTACCTAGACATTGCAAAGGCTTTTGACACCATTCCTCATTCAGGTATTATAGACAAGCTCACCAGCCTGAACATAAACCCCTACATCACGAGATGGGTTGTCAACTGGCTCACAGGCAGAACCCACATGGTAAGAGTTGCGGGAGCTAGGTCTGACTCTAAACTGCTTACAAGTGGCGTTCCCCAGGGCTCAGTCCTAGGAGACCTCCTGTTCAGTATATACTTCTCAGAGGTACAGGCAAGCACAGGAGGACTATGGCTGAGCAAGTTCACAGATGACTGCAAACTAAGGGCTATAATTGACTCTCTGGCTGACAAAGACATCCTCCAAAAGGATCTCACTGAGACAGATACCTGGTGTCAAAACCATGGCCTCAAGCTAAATGCCAAAATGTGCATAGTCCTCCCCTTTGGAAAAAACAAAGTACCCATAAACTACCACATAGGTGGTAGCCCCCTAAATATGGAAGACGTAATAAGGGATCTGGGGACCCAAGTAGGTAGTAACCTCTCCTTTGATAATCACATTTCCAAAGTGGTTAGAAAATCATTCTATGTGGCACACCTAATCATAAAAGCATTTGCATCCAGATCAAAAGAGGTCATTGTGCCCCTCTACGCATCAGTCATCAGACCCATCATAGAGTACAATGCCCCATTTGGGATGTACCTTACAAGATACTTGCAACAGCTGGAAAGACCACAGAAGTACCTCACCAAGAGGATCACTGGCCTCAAACAGATGCCCTATGCAGCTCGAATGAAGAAACTCCAGCTGTACTCAGTTGCATACCACCTACTCAGAGGTGATCTCTGCCTGACATACAAGGCCATGTCCAACCCAGAATTGATGGACATGCTCCACCTAAAGAAAACCACCTAAAGAGCCACACTCTCTAGGAATCTAAACCTCACCACAACAATAAATAGGATGTGCTGGAGGGATAGGTTCCTGTCCCAGAGACTTCCCATGCTCTGGAACAAGATTCCAATCTACATTAGGCAGAGCTCCTCACTAAACCTCTTCAAGAGAAACCTTGACGAGTGGATGGAAAACAGAAAGTTTACCCCGGGGATCACTTCAATGGCTCTGCTGGACAGAGGCACAGGGAACTAATCTAAGGGGGTGGTGAAAGCCAACACATTCCAGCTAGTCTTAGAAATGCCTTTGAGCAGATAGCCTAGTACCTACCTATGAACCTATAAACCTATCATCAATGGCTAGGATGCACTACATTGTGCATGTACTCAGGTCATTGGGTCACAAGTACCAATATGACTCAGCCATAGTCCTAAAAAAGGCATGATGGGAGACAATGTTTTAGCTAATATTCAAAAGCCTAGAGAAGAGAGCTGCAGGCCATCCCTGGCAAAGCAGCTGAGACATTCCTCCCTAGACTACATGAAGACAAACATTATGGAGCTCTCATAGTGCCTTTTTTAGGCAATGCCAAACTAAAAGCGCTTGCAACATACCAAATCAAACCAAGAATATCTAAAGGTATTACTGCTCAATGCTAGGAGCCTAAACAAAAAAACTCTACTTCCTAGAAGCTCTTTTCACCCTACAAAATACTGATGTCTATGTGGTCGCTGAGACATGGTTTAAAGCCATGTAGAGCACACCGACAGTGCAAGGTTGTAATGAGTTCCACACATTTAGACCAACTACTACACAGACAGGGACTAAAGCTGGAGGTGTCTTGATCTACATCAAAAATAAATTTACTCAAGGTTGGTCAAATAGGACAATGCACTCGAGCTACTCCATGTTCAAATCACCATAGGCAAAATTCAGTACCATTCCCTTGCAAGCCATAGGTCCCCCTCTATGACCCAGGAAACCCATACCATGTATTTCAATGTATTGGAAACACTCACCATCCTGCCCAGTACCATATTCACGAGTACCTTTAATTACTCCATTATTAACTGGGAATCCTATATTACACCAAAAGTACAGGCACAGAGATTCCTGCATTTTGTAAACACAAACTCCCTGGAGCAGATTTGTCAATACACCTACCACGGGTGCAACCATACTGGATCTAGTCCTCACTAATATAGGAGAGTGCTGCATAACACCTGATGTAATGTCTTCCCTGGTAAGGTCAGACTACAAAATGATTCCCTTTGAAGTAAAAATAAAACCTCAACTTCCAGATAACCCTAGAATATTCCTTAACTACTCTAAGACAAACTTCCTGCTATTAAGTGATAACCTGGCAACATTTCAAGCCCCCATAAACCCTGAGAACACTGCTGCCTATGCAGAACTGTTCATAGAATCCCTATATAGGCATGTTAATAACTGCATAGAAGCAACTTTATCCACCAGGAAGAATTACTGAACTAACTCAAAAAACAAACCACCCTGGTGGAATCACAAAATGCATAGGCTGTATAACAGAAGAAAGAAATTCATGGCAAAAATTAAGAGGTGCAGTACCTAGCTGGATAAAAGCACTCTCATCAAACTAAACAAACAACTCAGAATACAAATGAAGCCTGCCAAAGCCAAATTTGAGGTAAATGTGGCCTTCCAGGCCTAAGACAACCACAAGGCATTTTTTAGCTATGTTCACACCTCAAAGGCAATGCACAATTGTGTGCAGAGCTCATTCTAAATGGAGCCAACTATACTGCGCCAGAAGTTATAGCAAACCTACTGGATGACAGATTCAGCTGTAACTTTACCCTCTCTCCCCCTCAACTTCCCTCAGGAAATACCACCAAATATAACTTCTGCTATCACTAGGGAACAAGTCCTTAATGCTCTCTCTAAGGCCAAGAACACTGCATAATGGGCCCAGCCAATATCCCAGAATGCCTTCTAAATAGGATGAAACATGACCTATCAGCCCCTCAAGAATTGTGATTTAATAGTAGTCCCCAAACAGGCTTCATGCCTCATGATTGAAGAACAGCAACAGTCATTCCAAAAGTGGGCCATCTACAGATCCTGGAAAAAGTCTCACTAGTCTTATAGGCAAAGCCATGGAAATAATTATCATGGAAATTGACAGTAATAATATAGTAAACCTCCAGACAATGGATCCAGCCCAGTTTGGTTTCATCAAGAAGAGGTCATGCCTACTCAGCCTGGTGGACTTTTTTGAGAAGGTCACCAAAGCAATGGATGAGAGGAAAATGGTTCACACTGCCTATCTTGACCTGGCCAAGTTATTTGACACAATAGCTCACTCGGGCATTGTTGACAAACTCAAGAGGTTAGGTACAAACCCATAATTCACCCAATTGATAGCCATCTGGCTCATAGACAGGATCCAGGAAGTTAGAATTGGGGATTCCACCTCTACAAAGAGGACAGTCACAAGTGTTGCCCCTCAGAGATCAGTCCTTGGATCGCTACTTTCTGGCATTTAATTTTCTGAAGCCAAGGCTAATGTCAATGGTCTGTGGCTGACTGAATTTGCAGATGATTGCAAGTTAGAAGTGGTCATTGAATTCTACACAGACACAAGTGTTCTCCACGAAGGGCTGACACAGACAAACAACTGGTGGCAGAGCCATGGACTAAAATTAATTGCCAAGAAATGCATAATAGTACCCTTTAGGAAGTCATCTACCCCTGGTAATCTCTAATGGACAAGGTAACCTGTAAATGGTTCATCTCAGGCCCCTGCTTGTAAATGTTTCATCTCCCAAGCCCCTGCTTACACTTATCAAGAGTACCAAAACTTGTCAGATATTTGGGATGCATGGATAGGCTTAAAAAGGCCTTTGTTGTCATTAGTCTAGCAAACATCTATGAACCTATGAATGTGCATAACACAGTGTTTGATATAAGAATTTTAACTAAAACTGGTGTAGCCTGAGTTAGGTTTACATACACTACTGAAATGTGAATAAATGTATGTACTTCTTTATAGCATGAACTCATTCCTTAGAGTTCCTGCTGCCTATGCTGAAAATTAAATAATTTATAGTAATAAAACCTGAGAATGATTCTGAGTCTGCCTATAGAAAACCCAGATTCACACCCAATTTCTTTTTATTGTTAACCACTTTTTCTTTTGTCAGATTATTCAATAATTGGAGCCCAAAGAAACACAAGGGCAACACTGGTAAAGAGCAAAATAATGACCAGACGTCCAAACACCACACTTTATTAAATCCACCGGAAAGAAAACAAGTACAAATGAATGCTTAACTTGATCACTGCATTTTCGTCTAATCTCCACAGACTTCGCGGTGATCAAGTTAAGCATTCATTTGTACTTGTTTTCTTTCCGGTGGATTTAATAAAGTGTGGTGTTTGGACGTCTGGTCATTATTTTGCTTTTTACCAGCATAGCTATTTGTGTTTCTTTGATATGAGTTTGGACTTGGCAGCCGCCTCAATAACTGGAGCCCACCAATTAATTTATGGAATGCCTTGTCCCAAGTGACATTATGAATATCTCATGGGGGATACCAATATTTCATGATGCTTAATATCTATTTTTCTTATTACCATTTTAGAAGGACAGGTAATTAAAAGTCCATTTTCCTCTTGTTGCTGTTGCAAAAATAGTGGATTTTCTATCAAAGCACATGACGGCTAAACAGTATCCATGGTAAGTGATACTGTGGTTGCTGCTGCTTTTTTGTGAAATTAAATTATATTAATCAACATAATCTGACAACAAATACAATCATATTCTGGCAATATATTAAATAAGCCACAGCATATAAATATGTTATAATGTATGTTCACTCATTATCCAGTTAACTGCTTTATCCATTTCAAGATCATGAGGGTAGCTGGAGCATATCCTGAATCAGTGGGTACACGGCAAATAAACTAATTCTGGATAGCATGCCATGTTAAAAATACTCACCTATGTTCACCTTTAGGCAATTTGTAAGATCAGCATTGAATTTATAAGATGACTTTAGAATGTAGGAAGAAACTAGAGCACCCAATGGAAATTCAGACAGGCATAAAGCAGGCATGCAGACATCAGACAGAAGGTATCCTAGCTAAGTATCAAACAGATGTACCACATACTGTGAGGCAAACACACTGCATCAGTGTCACACAGTCACAATTACAGGAAGATATGAATGATTGTGAAAAAAAGTAACACATGGTCAAGTTGAATGCTTTTCAATGAAAGCTACAGTGATGCTTATGGTTCTGTTAGAGAACTGGTCTAAATATGATGCTGAAAGTTGTAAGGTGCTCAGCAAAAGTGGATATTGAGGCTGTTATTGATTTGTGTACAAGTATTTAGAAAACTTCCTGTTATAAAGATAAATTATATAAAAAAGAGTGTAAGTTAAAAATAAAGGACACTGTTCTCTTTATTGTTATGATAACATTTATAATCAGTTTGATATATTACATTTACTGTCACTCTTCTAGCCTTAGTCATGGCTGAATATTAGACAAGTAAGATAATTTCATTTACTGAAGTTTTCAAATGAGTAACAAATATAAACGATCAAGCTTTGGTGGTGCAGCGGTAGTGTTGTCGCCCCACAGCAAAAGGTTCTTCCATTCGATTCTCGGCTGGAGTGCCTTCTGTGTGGAGTCTGCATGTCCTCCACGCAGTCTAGTGGCATTCGAAAGACATGCGTGAATGGGCGTGCCTTCGTTGAAGGTTGAGCATCGGGCTGGCACCTCGGCACCATAAAAATCTACTTCCAATCATTAGTGGACCGGAGTTCTGCTGTGGCGACCCCTAACCGGGAAAAGCCGAAATAAGAACTAACAAATATAAATGACCAAATGACAAAAATGTAATGATATTAAAATTGTAAATCTGGAATTGTTAAAGATCTCAGGTATTAACTGCATTTTGAAAAAGTCTTGTAAACTGAATATTGTGTAATATGCATAAATAGTTACTGAGTGACAAACAATATGTATTGTGACACTATTATCATATGGTAAGGCAGAAAAATGTTCTACAAATTGTTACAGTGACATTTTACTAAATTTAGTTGCTGAGTTATAAAACCCCAAAATTTCACAAATGTAAGCAGAATGTAGAGGAGTACAATGATGTTAAACCTGCTGGGGTGTGGCTGATCATTACTGTATAACTGGAAAGTAAAACTAAATATATGTATGTATGCATTTATTTATATATTTACTTACTGTGGAAGCTCATAAATCCGAAAGAATCTGAACAGCATGATCTCATAAAAATGTATATTGTTGCAGAAAAAAAATTCCTTTGAATATTATTTTGCTGTTTTAAAGTACCATTGTGAGCATAATGCACAGCCCAAGCAGAATGATTTGTAAGGGAGTGATGTGGTTAAAGGCAACAAAGACATATCAGTTAGTTTTGGTACCCATGAAAAGAGTCACAACAGTGTCAGGTTGACCACATGGTCTTGGTGCTGAAGCACAAAATAATAATGGACAAAGAGATCCCTCCTAGGAATGGAAAGAAAAGGAATGGGGACACAAGCTGAGGTCTCAGATATACTCCTCATTTTAGCCTTAATACTTCTTTTAGTCTACTAGCCCAGTTTGTATTCTGTGACACATCAGATTGAGTTAATGACAGTTTGTTTCTTGCTAGTTACAATAATTCAGATTTAGAAAAAAAATAGCTGGAAAACACTTAGAAGCCCAGTTCCAAACATAAATCAGTTGCAAAGTCTTGACTTCAAGATAGACTTGGAATAATATATAACTTTGGTTCATACGTTAATATGTAGTTAGCTAGGCATGCCATACAGCTGACAATTGAGGAGCCTATCCCAATTTCCCATTTGTCACAAAGTTAAGTGATTTCCTGAGAATTGCTCAATATTCAGATAAGAATATTACACCCCAGGCAGGGTGACACAGATTGAGGAAATCAACTCCTGGACCTTGGGAAACATTTTAGTTTATTGGTAACTATTTACTCACTGCTTTCATTAATATTTTGTAACAAAATAAATTCATCTTGAAGTGATTTTTGGAAAAAGGATATTAAGTTAATGACAGCAAAGCCTGGGTTTGTCAGATTACCTGAACAGGACAGCAATGGAGATCAGATACACACTTAAAAGCAATACTGTAGCATATTATTTGTTCAGTTATGACAAGATGTGACTATAATGGGGAAATCTAATGAGGATACCGCATCACCAATGGCCATAGAGGAAGGACAGTCAGCGTCTGTTAGCGTGGAACAGGAACGTGTGGTGGCTACAGAAGGTGTGTCTAAACACCATGGTGTCAGTGTAATGACCGCAGATGTACCACACAGGCATGTGGCCGGTGCTGCTCGTAGGAGGACCTCTGGCAGACATGCACCTGCAGGACAGAGCGCAGCAGCTGGTATCACCAGACGCATGTTCCAGACTGTAATGGCAGCACAGGCATGTGCTGAATGGCAGAACAGAGAAGGGCAGAGGCTGCAGAGGGCTGCTATCCATACCCTAAATGACAACATCCAGGCATTGGCAAATGCTCAACAGCAGATTGCTGATGTTCTGGATAGGCGATTAGGTGAAATGCTTGGTATCCTTGACCGAGGCATGGCAATCCGTGAGTGGGGGCTGTCTGTGCTGGAACATCTGGTAGGAGTGAGGCGTAGGCCACGTGGACGTTGGCCAGCAACACCACCTAGTGTAGGTCAACGTGAGCGTGCCACCTCACATGCCCGCTCCCATAGTGCCGGTAGCAGTAGCAGTGTAGCTGGTGCTGCACTGTCAACACCAGGACACAGCAGGCCACGTAGTCATGGCCCTGAATGTTCTCAGTGGGGACACGGTTCCAGCGGACATGTGTCGTCGGACAGTAGCCACTCTGTACCTCCACCTGGTAGTGCCCGTGCAACCCCAGGCAGACACAGGTCACGTGGCCATGGACAGAAACAGTGAGCTGTACAACCTGCTCTGTACAATCTGGGGCTGTCAGTTATACCCTGTGTAGGCCTCACAAATGGCAGAACTGTGTACACACATACACGCACACAGCAAACACAACTGTAGGGCTCCACAACATCCACATGCATTCTGAACAGACATGTCCAATCAACTCACCGGCCCTTACACACACACACATGATGTTATCCATTGGTGCAGCCTATGCCCCTGGCAAACATATCACTCTGTGCATATGATGAAGCCTGTGCCACATCCCTGTCATCCACACCATCGGTGCAGGGTTATGCATGAATATTCTGATGCACAAGGTGAACAAAATAGTGAGAGGTGTATGTAATATTACCTGTGTATGCATAGTGAGGGATGTGTATGTTGCAGTGGTTGTGTGTGAATACTGAGAGATGCGTATGTGACATAGGTTCTGTACTGTCAACATGCACCAGTCATACCATGTAGTGCAGGTGCAGCATGCATTGTGATGTGTTCACGGTATGTGTCTCGGTTACATCTGTAGCACCATGTTGGTTGTGATACCCTGGTTCCCTCCTATGGTGTACTTGCATGTGCCTACAGGTAGCAGTGTTTGCAGTCCCCCATGTGTAACTGTGGATTACTCACAGGCATGTCTGGCAATATCAGCATGCTACATGTACCCTCAACCTGACTGTTGGAAACACCAACATGACACAGATGTCTGCACATATACTGCACCTGACGCATGTGGTCAGTGCCACAGGCTACACTGGACAGAGACGTGACATACATAGCAGGACACATTACAGGAATGGTGACATGGTGCAGGGGTTGTACACAGCGGTCTGGCCAATGATGATGTAAGGTGTCACTTGGTAGCTGGAGGCCAGACTGTGCAGCAGTAGGACCCTGTAACAGTACGGGAACATGGCCACATTCACGGGGTGTACACCACTATAACACACACACCATAGTGTGCAGGTGGGTACCCTTGCCTATGTGGTCATCACCCTCACAGTACTATGCACCCACATGACGTGTCACAGCGAAGGAACATGCACAGGTAGCCAGTATGGCTGGGACCTGTGGCATCAACAGGGTAGTGCACTGCATCACCATTACGGGTTAGTCAGCATGTGGGGTTAGTGATCATTTCTCACCATATATTAGCATACACCCTCAAACCAATTACCAGACATACATACAGACACACACACACTGTGGTGACCACACATGTGTATACGGACATCCGACGAGTGTGATGCACCACACCGGCTGATGTCATGCTTCCCACACTGACGTATGTACAGATCTCTACAACGGTGTACAGGGATGTGTAACAACTGGGACATATCCCCCGCAATATGTGGCATCTCTGGTCACACATTCGGACACACATGGCAGTGCTGGGAATGATACACCTGCCATATGATGACACGTTTGATAGACATGCAGTGGTATTGATTGCATTATGTGTACCAACGCTATATCTGGCAAATGTGCTGCTATATGCACACGGGAGGTTGTAGGTGTTACAGGTGCCATGTGACATATAGTTGGTAACACCTGACTGCTGTGTATGCATTATGTCAGCACCGTCACGTAACAGCGACATAGTGTACTGTTTGCACATGGCATGATAGGATGGTGTGTGACACAACTGTGAGCCACCCCCTGCACACATACATCTACACAGGTGGTTCACCACGTTATGTACACACATCCCTCCATACGTGCTGTTTGTATGTCACTGTATACAGGTGTCAATGATGGGTCTGCATTACGACTGCATGTCGTAGTTAGGTACAACTATGTTACGGACATCAGCCACTGCACATGCATGGTTGCTGCATGCACAGTACAGATGTCACATGTGTCTCCTGTTGCCATGTTTGTATGCATTGCTATTGTTGGACATGTGTGTTGACATACATAACACATGGACTGTTTTATGATATCACGGGTGTCACAGGCGACCAGTACAAGGGTATGTGTCCCAGTCAACAGTGCTACCCCCTGTAGTGTGAGCATTCAACTGACATGGACCCACCTTCCATTCGCATGTGTAGCATTGATTAGGCCACTGTTATGCACAAGGTACATCATAGGCTATGTATGTATGTGTTGTGTGTGCAGTCCATGCACACATCCACACCATCACATGTATGACATATCCAGATGTGTGTTCATTGGTGTACAGCAACTGTCAGGTGTCACAGCTGTGTAAGGGTCGTGGTATGTCTTGGGCTGACCTGTTCATGTATACTGGTATCATTGCAATGCATAACACCTGTTGGATCCCTGTTGGCACATGTGTACTCTGCACAGCTGGTGTACACCTCTGTACAGCCCAGTGGTAATGTGTCACATGGTGTTGTGGTACTGTAAAGCTGTGTAGTGCTGCACCGACGACATGGTGCTGACTTGACAGCTACAGTGTACACTGCAGTGTGTACATGTGTGACCTGCACCTGTGACAGCTGTGATGGCAGCTGTGTGTGTACAGGTCACTGCATGTGTGACCACCCTGTGCATGAGGACAGTTATACCTTACTGTGCCCTTCTGTACTGTGCTCTTCTGTATGTACACTCCATCTGCATGCACGACAGGCCTTTGCAACAGCTAAATGTGTGAGCATGCCCAGTATGCTGTTGTGTAGATGGACACACAGTACAGTCCATGTACGCAGTTGTGTAGATGGACACACGGTACAGTCCAAACTGAGACCTTCCGTGTTTACACTCCATCTGCATGCAAGAAGGCCCTTTGCAACAGCTAAGTGTGTGAGCATGCCCAGTATGCTATTGTGTAGATGGACACACAGTACAGTCCATGTACGCAGTTGTGTAGATGGACACACGGTACAGTCCAGACTGAGACCTTCCATGTTTACACTCTATCTGCATGCAAGACGGCCCTTTGCAACAACTAAGTGTGTGAGCATGCCCAGTACACCATTGTGTAGATCGACACACAGTACAGTCCGAACTGATGTATATTACCAGGTGTGTGGCCATGGCCAGTGACACCTTGTGTCTGTGATGTCCCTCTGTGCATGGGCATGGCCGTTGACATCCTGTATTGCCATGGTGGTCATCCAGGCAACGGATGTCCGTCTTCAACGTCAGGATGGATGCCTACCGAGTACACACTGGGTGACTATCTGGAAGGGGGTACTGTCTGTGGTGCGTACTGTGTCTATGTATTGTTGTTGTAGTGCTCCATACATGTATAGCTGCCCCGAGTACACCACTGCCGTGTGGTTGTATACGCCTACCATGGGACAGTACTATGTCTGATCGTACACTCTCTATACAATCCCTGCTGGCGTCCTGGCATTTGTGGATGTTGACACGTGCCTAGAAGAATGCCTGTGGGAGTGCTGTGTTTAGTAATCTCGGTAGCGCGTTCTGTAAATGCGTCATGCTGTAGTGTGATAGGGTAGTTAGGTGTAAGTTCAATTCCCAGCCCTGCCAAGTGTGTGCATGTGTATGCTCATGCTCCCGTCCGCCTGGGGACTCGGGTTATGCTTTTAGATGCTTCACACCACAGATATATCCTGCTGACGTCTTTGCCTTTGTGGATGTTGACACGCACCTAGAAGAATGTCTGTGGGTCTGCTGTGTTTAGTAATCTCAGTAGCGCGTTCTGTAAATGCGTCATGCTGTAGTGTGATAGGGTAGTTAGGTGTAATTTTGATTCCCAGCCCTGCCAAGTGTGTGTGTGTGTGTGTGTGTGTGTGTGTGTGTGTGTGTGTGTGTGTGTATGCTCCCGTCCACCTGGGGACTCAGGTTATGCTTTTAGATGCTTCGCACCACAGATATATCCTGCTGACGTCTTTGCCTTTGCGGATGTTGACATGCACCTAGAAGAATGCCTGCGGGTCTGCTGTGTTTAGTAATCTCAGTAGCGCGTTCTGTGAATGCGTCATGCTGTAGTGTGATAGGGTAGTTAGGTGTAAGTTCAATTCCCAGCCCTGCCAAGTGTGTGTGTCTGTGTGTGTGCATACTCCCGTCTGCCTGGGGACTCAGGTTATGCTTTTAGATGCTTCGCACCACAGATATATCCTGCTGACGTCTTTGCTTTTGCGGATGTTGACACGCACCTAGAAGAATGCCTGTGGGTCTGCTGTGTTTAGTAATCACGGTAGCGCGTTCTTTAAATGTGTCATGCTGTAGTGTGATAGGGTAGTTAAGTGTAAATTCGATTCCCAGCCCTGCCAAGTGTGTGTGTGTGTGTGTGTGTGTGTGTGTGTTTGTGTGTGTGTGTGTGTGTATATGCTCTCATCCACCTCGGGACTCAGGTTATGCTTTTAGACGCTTCGCACCACAGATATATCCTGCTGACGTCTTTGCCTTTGTGGATGTTGACACGCACCTAGAAGAATGCCTGTGGGTCTGCTGTGTTTAGTAATCTCGGTAGCATGTTCTGTAAATGCATCATGCTGTAGTGTGATAGGGTAGTTATGTGTAAGTTCGATTCCCAGCCCTGCCAAGTGTGTGTGTGTATGCTCCCATCCGCCTGGGGACTCAGGTTATGCTTTTAGATGCTTCGCAACACAGATATATCCTGCTGATGTCTTTGCCTTTGCGGATGTTGACACGCACCTAGAAGAATGCCTGTGGGTCTGCTGTGTTGGTAATCTCGGTAGCGCATTCTGTAAATGCGTCATGCTGTAGTGTGATAGGGTAGTTAGGTGTAAGTTCAATTCCCAGCCCTGCCGTGTGTGTGTGTGTGTGCATGCTCCCGTCCGCCTGGGGACTCAGGTTATGCTTTTAGATGCTTCGCACCACAGATATATCCTGCTGACGTCTTTGCCTTTGCGGATGTTGACACGCACCTAGAAGAATGCCTGTGGGTCTGCTGTGTTTAGTAATCTCGGTAACGCATTCTGTAAATGCGTTATGCTGTAGTGTAATAGGGTAGTTAGGTGTAAGTTCGATTCCCAGCCCTGCCAAGTGTGTGTGTGTGTGTGTGTGTGTGTGTGTGTGTGTGTGTGTGTGTGTGTGCATGCTCCCGTCCGCCTGGGGACTCAGGTTATGCTTTTAGACGCTTTGCACCACAGATATATCCTGCTGACGTCTTTGCCTTTGCGGATGTTGACACGCACCTAGAAGAATGCCTGTGGGTCTGCTGTGTTTAGTAATCTCGGTAGCGTGTTCTGTAAATGCGTCATGCTGTAGTGTGATAGGGTAGTTAGGTGTAAGTTCGATTCCTAGCCCTGCCAAGTGTGTGTGTGTGTGTGTGTGTGTGTGTGTGTGTGTGTATGCCCCCGTCCGCCTGGGGACTCAGGTTATGCTTTTAGATGCTTCGCACCACAGATATATCCTGCTGACGTCTTTGCATTTGCGGATGTTGACATGCACCTAGAAGAATGCCTGTGGGTCTGCTGTGTTTAGTAATCTTGGTAGCGTGTTCTGTAAATGCGTCATGCTGCAGTGTGATAGGGTAGTTAGGTGTAAGTTTGATTCCCAGCCTTGACAAGTGTGTGTGTGTGTGTGTGTGTGTGTGTGTGTGTGTGTGCATGCTCCCGTCCACCTGGGGACTCAGGTTATGCTTTTAGATGCTTCGCACCACAGATATATCCTGCTGACGTCTTTGCCTTTGCGGATGTTGACACGCACCTAGAAGAATGCCTGTGGGTCTGCTGTATTTAGTAATCTCGGTAGCGTGTTCTGTAAATGCGTCATGCTGTAGTGTGATAGGGTAGTTATTTGTAAGTTCGATGCCCTGCCAAATGTGTGTGTGTGTTTCCAGCTGCATGACAACAGTACATTGCTTTTACAGTATTCACTCACCATAACATCTGTGCGGCGTCTTTGTCATTGATGCCACTGTCTACAGGCTAGACATATGCCTGTGTGATTTCCGTGATCTACTACTCACGGTTGCACGTTCTGTCTCTGCGTAATGCTGTTGTGTGGTACAGTGGTTATGTTCGTGTTCTGCTCACAACCCTGCCACGTGTGTGTGTGTGTGTGTGTGTGTGTGTGTGTGTGTGTGTGTGTGTGTGTGTGTGTGTATGTCTGTATCTCTCTCTCTCTTTATATATATATATATATATATATATATATATATATATATATATATATATATATATATATATATATATATTTTCTGCCCATAACTCTGCTCTTGCATGGACAGCTGACTGTTTCATGTATTGCATATTTGCATAGCTTTCACATACCAATGGGGTATGTTGCAAATCCCAACATTGTCCATGCAACGTCCGTGTTACGGGCGGTGTTACGTGACCTTACAGGCGTTTGCTGTATAGCTTGGCAGACATCTATCCTTATTGTACTCTCTCTCTACTCGTACACGCCGGAGGCTTCATGTATCATGGCCTAGTTTTGCTGTGTGTATGTCTATTTGTGCTGTGTGCATGGCTGTGGGTATGTCCCACTATCATCATTTGTAAAGGTGACAGCCCTATATGTACTTCATGTAGACTGCTGTGTCATTTGACATGTCAGCACATACCTGCGGACAGTACTGAACGTCCTACTGCAGCACTTTTCATACCTTCTGCATTATCTTGCAGTCGATAATGCTGTTTCCTCACACATGTATCTGTTTCTGATCATACCACTCCACCTCCTAGAGCAAACATCTGGACAAAGCCTTAACTGATAGTGGGACACATAGGGGTAGTATTGACATGTTGCTCTTACAAATGTAGATAGTTGACACAATAATAGGTTTTGCATTAGTATGACTTTTCTGACAGATTTGATGTCTTAAACTCACATGTTTGTCATTATTTCATGTCTTCAGTTATCAGGAATTTGCCAGAATGGTACTGATGTTACGTGGAACACACCAAACATATGAGGCAGAACTCTGCACATTCTGCGTAAATCTGTACAGTTGCGGAGTATGTGTCTGATACAAGATATCAACTTTCTGACACCAATACACACACTGTATGGCGGCATCACAGGCCACATGGCATTACATTTATATTGCAGGACACACCCACCCAGAGGGTTGTATTCCTCACACAGGCCAACAGCTGCTTATCCACACTAATTAGTTTATCATGTACCGTATGTGTACGCCGGTATTTGCGCATTCCGTCGGTGGCAGAGCTCACGTACGAGTATGGGGGACTGGACATTGTAACGGTGACACTGCATGACACGCTGAGGGACACATTTCTTTTGAGTCTATTAACCTTCCACATTGACTTTCAGAGGGCATACGTTGCCATTCACATTTGTCGGAGTACATGCGTATGACTTGTACATTGTCATTTGTCCTGATGTCTTTCTTTCTTCTCACCTGTCCACCTAGTATCACTAGTTCTGTACATGTATTTTGGACAGGTTACCTTCATATCCCTAACCTGTACACATTATGGGTAAACGCCCTCACGTTTGACCTTTGCTCTTGTTACATTTGTCATAGTAATGTGCCTTTCTGGTAAATTACTGGCAAGGCATTATGAACTGTGCGGTTAGATAATAGTGACTGTCATTTCTATGTCATGATTAGTAACATTCATAACATTCGTATTCCTGGCTACGCCAGTATTCTATCAACGTTCTGACTTTGTCTGGGGTATATCTAATATAGTCCCTATTTGTATTTCATGTACTATGCCTTAGTGCAGCTGTCTTATTCTGACAGTTTGCCAGTTATGGTTACCATCTTGGTCGTACGCATGTCCATCCATGATAATCGCCTACATGACACTGATATAGGGCCCTACATATTCCTACAATGGTTTACACAATATCCAGTGGATGGTTTGCCCCCTTATTGAGAATATAGGCGTGTGCTATACCCACATCACTCCCACGGGGCGGGCCTACTAAATCTCTGCCAAACAACACCTAGGCCCATTTCTGCATACCCATGATTCCCATACCTGACACCCCTCCACAGTACCCATTACACATGTTTAATGTGAGTAGTACTGAAGTGCACTCCCCACTCTCCGGATATCAGTTCGTACATCATACATTCTATCAACACATGTGTCATTACCCTTGCACCTGCTACTGTTGCATGTACAGCTATATCGTATTTGCTGAGGTCACTTATTTTGCATCAGTGTCGGTTGACACTACATATGGATCAATTTTTGGGGTCCTGCAATGGACACCTGTATGCATGTTTAAAGTGTAGAACTTTCTGGACTGTCACGTTCTGGCCAATGGTTTGGAAGGCAGCAGTTTATTCACCTTTCGTGCATGTCTGTTTGTCTACCCATATTAGCTATGCCGTGGCCTATTTATGTACATATGTCATATCTACGGGACATATGTTTGTTGTGTATACATATATACATGTACAATCCTCATTTCATAATTTGCTTTGGTTTACGTCTATGGATTATGTGTATACACATATATCTATATCCATACTATACCTTTCCACTGTACAGATTGTCGCAGAGTGTACAGCTGGTTGCCTCTTTATTTTCGGTGTGTTTTTCATATACTTGTGTCTATCTGGCAATGTAGTGGCATTTCATTTAAGATTTACATTGGGAAATACTGGCAAGCAGTTCAGGTTACGACTGCATACCCTTCACAGAATCCATGCTACTGACACACCCGTTATTCTATCCACTTTCTATGTTTGTTCTGGCACATATCTGGGGTTTGTCCCTATTTTTACCGGTAGTTTGCATGCCTTTGTCCGGTTTCATACTTTATGGGGTTAACAGGTTTGAGCCATGTATATCTAACATGGGAAAAACAGCATTCATTTCCTATGCTGTCAGCGGATCACACACGCACAGGCGCACTTGCATTTACATGTTGTGGGTTACATCTGTTTAATAAATGTCTGCTTGCACGGCCTTTCATATGTCTGACCATAACACTTACTCATCTATAGTCTGGTTTATGAACTGGTGTGAAACACACGGTTCACCTTTACGTATTTAACTGTGTGTACAGCATGAACACATTCATTACACTTTACAGGGATATCTGCAGTGGTCGTAGGTCAACCGGGACTGCATTCACGTTGGATGGATGCCGGAAACAGTATTCTGTTGCTGTTCCACCTCATTGATATGCATACCCATAGTACTTAGCTACATCAACATATGCCTCACCGCTTCACTTACAACACAGGCATCCATTCCCCTGCTGTGGGAAATACGGTACTACATATTACACATTCCGTAGTGCCTACTGCTGTGGAACCCAGCTGCATTGTTAATCACTCTGAGGATATGCAGAACACCGGGGCATATAGTCGTATCACATACACGTTTCTGATTGTCAGGGTGTTCATGTAGTGATCTGGGTATGGGCATGTCCGCCTGGTGAATGGAACTTCCCTGGCCGAGTTCAAATGTCAGATGAAGCATGTGGACAGGGAGCATCTCCCTATTATGAACATTTTACCTGTATTTATAGACACATGTTTGGGCACCTATCAGGAGCTTATTCTGTTGGCTGTACATATTATGGGTGGGGTTGTTACGGTCCATACTCCATGGTGAGGGGGGGGGGTTTCCCATTCACATTTGACTATTACCTGTATTCATTCATACGGGGATTAGTTTCTGGGACATGTTGTGACTACAGGTATGCAGTTGTACATTACACAAATGTCATGGCTTGTTACTGTACATATGTATGGACCATACCTCTCGATCTCTTTAATCAACAAATCTGCGCAAACCCTACATGATGGGGAGAGTAAGAGGGACACATTTTAACTAGTTTCCTTACAAGCTTATAACGTTGATAGAATACTAGGTTTTGCATTGTCATGACTCTTTTGCGGGATGTGGAGTGCTATACTTAATGTTCATTATTTCGTGACATCAGTCCACACCTATTTACCGGACAGACGCAGGTTGTCGGAGGCACACAACACTATGAGCCCACACTCAGGTCATTCTGTGAATATCTGGACAGTTGAGTGATATGGTACGAACCTCTGCAATATGCTGTTGTGTTCTGGCCAAGCAGTAGCTCGGCATTAGGGACAGATGTCGGGACGTGCTGGCAGACAGTTGAGTTTTAGACTTCATACTCCGGACATTAATGCCATTGTGCAAACTGTCATTCTATGATATATCTATGTTTATCCAACCACATGGATATATTCCTGCTTGCACCTGTTATACATTCTATGGATCTCACTCCTCTGAGCTCTCCATACTCCTGCTCCTCTCTACCCTCCAGCTTAACCAGACTTAGCTGACACTCACTTGACTCCCAGTATGTCATTGTTGTACATTTCTGTATTACCACTACAAACTCTGGATTTGCACTGTCTTATTATGCACATGTTATGCATGTGTATTTCCTGACTGTATGCCTTTTACTCTTGTATTTTACCTTTAACATTATGTAGCCTTTATTTCCTTGTATTGCTTGTGGGGCTTTTCTACCTGGGCCTCCGCTGTTACTGGGCACTTCTTCACCCAGTGGACTTCCCGGGTACTCAGAGTGCACATACATGAATAACTTCTAACAGCTATCTTTGCATATTGTACCTGCTGTTGCACCTTGTCTCACTTGTAGTCATGGCTCTGTCCAGATATCTAACTCAAACGGGTTGTCTGGTATGGTCAGTGACGCCGGCACACACTAGGTATCCCTCGCACTTCATCAGGGTTCTCCTGTTAATGTCGGGTGTCTTCCTCACCCTTCTGCCGTTTGCCACTATGCGAGTGTGCGATATATTCTCCCGCATATTTGTGTGGGGACACGTGCGTCATGGGAAGGTGTTTTATCCTGGGTACTGGGTTATGCATGACCACTCAGGTCTGGACAGTGTCTTGGACCTGTACTTCACATTCATACTTGTGTCCAGGTATGTACAGGATTGCACATCTTGTCGTCATACCCGTTCTACTATTTACACAGGTTACTTATCCCATAAGGGATATTCCAGAAATTGGATCATTCCACACAGAAACGATATCGAAATGTATTTTGGCTTTATGAAAATGTGCAGGGGGTTTAACATGCAGGGAATACATGGTTTGCTATCCTGACACTGCCTAGGGTGACAATACCTACTACATATGTGTAGGGGTCGGTATGTGTAGCTGTGCCTGCAACGGACCAGTGGGCCACGTACGGGTGGATTTGGTGGACGTTCTGTTACGGGGCTGGGTTGTGTGATGTGGAGGGTATGCTGGGTAGCCCATTATGCAGCCAGGTGTGTTGCATTTGTTATGGCCAGTTCCATCAGGACCAACCTGTGGGTATGTGACGGTGACATATCTATACATTTTGATCGCACATTTACATGATACATATGTTTGTGGGATTGTGTTCTACACTATGGCCTGTCTGCTCATCTTGCAGCTGTTTCTCTATGTGTTTGTGTTTATGTCCACTTCACCCGCTGCCCCCTCCTATACCTCTGGTTCACCTTTCCTGCATACGACACAGTGTCGCCTTTGCGGGTTTTACCATTACCCATCCACCCCTCACATGCAAATTACTCACATCCGATAGCTCACTACTTTTGTTGTTGGGCCATGACACAGCCAGAGTAGCACATTGACTGCCCTACAGGTGTCGGGTAACTTTATGGTTGCGTGGACTACCCTGCCATGTTTGCTTCCCATGTGCTATACCTCACACACATAGGTACATGCCCATACTTCACTTTCGTTACTTAGTTGGTATACCTGGGTACTACCTGTTCGGCTGTGTCACATACTAGTTTGGCTTCTACCGATGGCTCCCGGAATTTGCACACCTGTTGTACTCATTGGGGGGATGGTACCTTTTCCGGTGTCCATGCTATTCCTTCCACATATCCGACTGTTATGGACAATGCCTTCCCACAGTCTATGGTACTGTTTCCACCTTTTCAATTGGCCGCAATGTAACATTTGCGGTGGACACAACACATTTTCCACGCCGACACATACCCACGGTCAGTTCGGCAGATAGAACTTACAACTCTTGCCTATATCTAAGCTTTAGTCTTGTAGCATTTCAGTGGCTTATTCTTTTTCTTATGACATTTATGTACTATACATGTGGGGAACAACTGTTTACTGCCACTATTACATGAAGTCTGAGGGATAATTATGCCCTATAATCTCTGCACATTTGCCATGTTTACATGCTTGTGTCAGGACACATCTGGCCACAGCAGTACTGTTGCTCACAGAGTGGGACAGGTGGTATTCTTAGTCGATGGTACGGGTCATACTGTTCCTTTCGGCCTACATGTGTCCTTATTGTTGTAGCTGTTTCTATGCTCCTGATTCGTTTACATGTGTATTCTATTCCCTATCACATTTGTTATGTGGGATACAGACATACCTTTTGTATGTGACTATTACATCCCTTGTGGAATATGATTCGGACATGACAGTCACTACATATATCTACTTTTCTCCTCATGTATTTTGTTATGGACACATCTGCACAGCTATGTACCCTCCCTCACATTATGGGTCAGCTGGTGACCCTCTCCTTTGGGCTGGACGTACCTCCTGGCGGCACCCTAGCATATGATATGTTTCACTTCCACATGGTATAGCTATAAACACTACATTGGACCACGGGCACGTGGTTTTTCTGTCATTTGTTCAAGGGTAGGGACCTGTTATTCCCTATCGTGAATTTGTGTTTGCTTCTTCCTTTTCTGTTCACAGGGACTATCTTGCATGCTTTGTATACATTTCAGTCTCCACGGACACTGATATGTGCGAGTATTACTGCAGGCGGACTTTACTATTCAGCAGTTTAGGTGGTTCATTGACAACCGACATTGACACACCTCCCTCTGCAACTTCGGTACACCCCATGCACTCGCGCACATTTCCTATGCACGTGACTGTGGCAGCTGCATGCCTTCATTAATATGCATATGGCGCTACTACTCCATATATACACCGCACGGCCGGCGCAAGCCTTACACCGGCCTTGCGCCGAGCTTCATGAATCCGGGGATGTATCTTTCAGACCTAACTTTTTCAACTGAGGTATTCTACAATCTATATACACATGACCTGAAATTGGGTAACCTGACTACATGTGTTACAGATAAGGCATGTCAGCAAAAGAACTTGACTTAATTAACCATTTGGACACAAGAGAATAATATGCTGATAAATACATCAAAATCTAAGCATATGATATTTGGGAGACATAAATTGAAAGGTGAATATTTAATACAGCACACAGTGATTGAAACTGTTGATTCATTTACTCCAATAAGAACAAAAAGAGTAAAAACTAAGACCACCCCGTGGCTAACCAAAGACACCAAAAAATTATACTACAAAGAGATAAAACCTGGAAAACATACCTCCAACATAAACAGAAATCTTACTTAAATACAAGCAACTACGCAACCTCATCAAAAAACAAGTCATTAAAGACAAAAAGTCTTACTACATCAAACTACAAGTAAATCATCCAAAAAACCCCCAAACAATTCTAGCACTCAATTAATTCCCTTCTTAACCCAGGTACTAAGATCAGCCCCTGTCCTGACACCAGCAAATCTGACCATGAAATTGCCTATCTATTCAATTCCTTTTTTGCCACCTCTATTGCTGAACTGACCAAGACCTTTACCAGCAATAACCCTTCTCCTCAACCCACTCAATCTTCCTCTCCCCCAACTCCTCCTCCTCCTACTTTCGAAATTAAACCCATCTCAACCTACCATATAAATAAATTACTTTCAAAACTAAAGCCATGCTCCAATGCCCCCCAACAACATCCCATCCTCCTTCCTAAAAATAGCCACTGAAGGCATTGTCCTCCCAATCAGTATTCTGATCAATAGATCATTGCTGGAATCTTATGTACCCAAATTATGGCGTGCTGCCTTTATTCTACCTCTTCATAAGGGTGGCAAAAACAATAGTGTCTCAAATTTCTGACCCATAGCTATCCTTTCCCCAATCTCTAAACTTCTTGAAAAATGCATCCACCTTCAGCTCATGCCTTTCCTAACCAAACACCAGCGAATCACTCCCACCTAACCCGGCTTCCATCCAGGACACAGTACCAACACTGCCCTTCTCTCCTTCTTACACACTGTAAATCTTGCCCGTGACTCTGGTAAAATAGTATCAACAGTTCTTCTGGATTTATCCAAAGCATTTGATACCATCTCCCATACCCACCTCCTAAACCATCTTTCTAATCTTAATCTCTCCCACAATACCCTTTCCTGGTTCTCCAGCTATCTTTCAGACAGGTCTCAGGCTGTGAAATGGGGACAAGGCACCTCCACCTTCCTTCCAACCCCTACTGGGGTACCCCAAGGATCCATACTAGGCCCAGTGTTATTCAACATCTTTATTAATGACTTTCACAAAGCCATACCCAGCACCAGAATTGTGCAATATGCAGATGATTCTACTTTAATTTGCTGTGCTTCTAACCTAGCTGAGCTCCAATCAGTGACACAAACTGCTTTCTCAACCACTGAAAACTGGATGCTCCAAAATCACCTCTCACTAAATGCCAACAAATCCAAAATCCTTCTATTTTCTCCCTTCAAAACTTCCCCTATTGATAAAAACTCACTGCAAATTATCAGCCAAAACAACTCCACCATAGAGATTGTTCCCTCCACCAAACTTCTTGGTGTTACCATTGCCGAACATTTGAAATTCAATACTCACATTCATCAAAGCATTAAGAAACCCCGTATAAAACGTGGTTTACTTTACAGAAACAGCCACTTCCTCTCTCCTTTCACCAGACTAACTCTAGCCACTACCTATCTACTATCCTCTCTCTTGTACGGTGCTCCTCTACTTACTAACCTATCCGCCACTGCCGAACTGGAAACCTGTTACAATAAAATCTCCAAATTTGCAACCAAAGCCAAATCCTCCTCCCATCATTGTTCTTCCCTTCATTCATTAAATTGGCTTGAACTCCCTAACCATCTAGACTATCTTCAAATCACCACAGCCCACAGATTATTGTTCCAACCTACCATGTACTCTGCACTAACCAATATTCTACTACCTTATTCACCACGCAGAACCCTTAGATCTACCCACCAAAACCTAATCTCCATCCACAAACTCAATCGTTCTGCTGGTCAGCTTCTGCTATCCTTCTCCTTAGCTAAAAAATGGAATTCGCTCCTTTCTTCTCTAAGGACCTGTGACAACTTTGAAAACTTTAAAACTCAACTACATTCCTATCCTTATTCAAACAGGAAATGCAACTGTACTCTTTCCCCCAAACCCCATATGCTCTCCTCCACTTATACTCCTGGCTAACTTTCACATCGAACTAACCTTACACTCAAGTGTGGATATTATAAATTACAATTCTGTAATATGTAGCCCTGATGCTGTGTGCCTGCCTTTCTTGCCTAAATGAAGTTGTAACTGTTTTCTTCTTCTGAATTCTACCTGTTTTTAAAGTTGTAAAGCAATTATTCTTTGTAATAATTCTTGTAACTAAACTATGTATTGCGGAGCTTTTCTCCCTGGGTCTCCACTGAAAATGGGCTCCCTGAGCCCAGTGGACCTCCCCGGTCATCAAACTGGAATAAATAAATAAAATTTAAGGACCTGGGTATATTGTCATTGTTTGTTAGTTGCATTAGCCCCAAACTTGAGTATGGAATAACTATGGAAACCTTATAAGAAAACAAGCATGAGTAAACTGGAAAGAGCACAGCAGAAATATACCAAGGGCATCCATGGATGTGAAAGTTTAAGTTATTATGAACGACTAAAATATCGGAGCTTGTACAGTGTCTCATACAGATAGCTAAGAGAAGATGTTATTCAGGTATATAGGGCATTTAGTGACAATGACCTTTGGGAATCTTTGGGCTTATCAAAAAGTACTAGAGAGAAGATTCTATAGGAATGAGAAGTGTACTAATTGGTTCTCTGAGAGAGGAGCTGATGAAGGGAACAGACTACCAAATTACATTAAAACAAGTACTAGTTTAGATATTTTTAAGAACAGCCTGGACACTTATTATGAGAACACTCCCTCACAACTACCACTATTCCAATCTGCCCATTGGCACACATGGAAGCCTTCAATAATGCAAATAGTTGGACATTTTTTACTGAGCCTTAAGTCCTTCCTGGTGACTGACATGAGTGATTACATCACCATGATTGCATCCTATGGTTCTGCCAGCACATGTATGTTCCCACACATCCATACAAAGTGCTGCCATAACTTACTTGGGGTGTTGAGCCAATGACCCCAATTCCATCACCATCACCTGCAGCCCTTCATTTACATGTGACAAGATACTATACTCTTCTCTTCCAAGAAAGACAAACTAGCAATGGCTACTCACCCCCACTGTGCCCCATTTGTATGACTACCAGAAGTTGCATCTTTAGGTCGTAGACAGGGATTTATCCCTGTACCGCATGCAGTCAGCCTAAGGAATGGCAGTTTAATTGCTTTGTTATATTGTATAAAAGATTTTTAATCAAAAAGTGTATTGTCAAAATTTCACAATGGCAAGCATAATGCTTATTTAATGACTGAGAAATACCTATCCCCCACTTACAAAATGCTGTTTGTGTACTTTTAAGTGACTGTTCTCTATTATCCACTTTCCCTTTATAACTCTATGTGCCTAACAACCTTGTTACTTTACCTTCTTTCTGCTCCCATTACATTTTTTTACCTAATTCACATCTCCCTAACATCCTGTCTTGTTATCTCTATCTCCACTACTTTTTCTTTGCTACTCACCGTTTACTTTCACCTTTTTCTACATTCATTTCCCAGACGCAATACAATTATCTCTTCCCCGTCTATCTTTTCCCTGTTTCTTAACTACTTGAGTCTTTGTGTATCTAGCTTCACTATGGCCGTCACTTTAATATGTTTTATTCCAAATCAACCAAACAAGTATACATATATTATCTATTGATATTATTTGTATTATTTTGTAATGTTTTGTTGAATTATCTCTAGTATAGATTTTGACTTCAAATGTTTTATATTATAACTTGTGGTCTTTTATTGTATCTATGTAATAAATTGTCCTGATACTTTAATAACAATGGTGTGATACATTTTTGTAGCTTTTCTCCCTGGGCCCCTGTTAAAAATGTTTTTTTTTTTTTTTTTTTTTTTTTTTTTTAAACCCAGTCAGGCTTTACTGCTAATCAAAAGCAAAATACATAAATGGCAATTGTTGGATTCATACTGACTCTGAAAACAGTTTCGGTGAAGGTAAATGACTAGAAAACATTTTGCTGAAACTACCTTCAGCGAACATAGGACAAAAAAACTTTGCAGGGTGGAAGCACCTTGCACCTTCAATACAGGAAGATACTCCCCAGGCTTATATATATTGACTCCAAGATCTCACAACAGTGGACAAGTAGGCAAGCTCAACTGTCTCTGAAAGTAGTTTTGGAAAACAGTATTCAAACATTTTATATTAGCTGAAACTAACTTTACTGATTTGATATGTTCCTGTGATTTTGTATGAGGACTATAATATCAGTTTTCCAGAAAGACTGTTAAGTAATGTTCCAGAAAATGCATGTTCAGTGTTTAGACAATATTATGAAATATTTTCAAATGCAGCAAAACAAATAACTAAGTAATCCCAAGTGTGATATGACAAATATGTAATTTCCTTATGTTGCAAGCATTATATTTAAAGGCAAGTCATGCTAACGATATGCAGTCATAATGACCCCAATAAGTAATTAAAGAAGAGATAAACAGAACATGCTGGAGGGATAGATTCCTCTCTCAGAGACTTCCCATATTCTGGAAAAAACTACCTATCTATATTAAACAAAGCTCCTCATTAGCACTCTTCAAGAAAAATCTTGATGATTGGATGGGAGATAGGAAATTCACCCCAGGGATCACTTCTGTGGCTCTGCTTGACAGGGGCACAGGAAAATAATTTTCTTGGGTGGCAAAAGCCAGGGTATTGTTTGGCTAGGCTTATATAGGCCCTAGGGCCAATAGCCTAGTACCTACCTATGAACCTATGAGAGAGAAGTTTCTTTCAAAACCTGAGAAAGGAAAGTCAATTGCAGTCTTGAACTTCCTATCAAATGTTTTATTTAATAATAATATGACATCACCTGTACATAAACTTTTTGAAAAGAAGCATTGCTTTGTGAATTCAAGAAGGCACAGTAGTAATATTGTTTAAGTGATGCCAATTTTATCTGTTTAGGAACGCAAATGACGCATAACTGAGAAACTTTACACTTATTTTGAAATTAGTAGTATCTGAAAATGATATGACAATCTATTTTAAGGCCCCCTTGGTGGTATCATTGCACACATAAGAGTTACTCAATACTGAAGGAATCACTAAGGTAACCTTTGAAAATGGCACCTAACCTTGTTCTGCTTTAACAAGTTACTTAAAACCCATTACATATCTAGCTTTTTTTACAGTGGGTCCAGCCGAACTGCTGGAATATTAAACTTTTTTTGATAACTTCAGTTCAGGCACATGAATTATTTCACTCTTGGTAGCAGTCCTGTATGCCTGATTCTAGTCACTGATTGTATCTAACATCTCTTTAACAAAGTGCTTACTTTGGCAAGATTTTCAATCTAGGCATGAAATAGCTGTAGTTCTGACAGGTTTTTCAACAGAAGACTACACCTTCATTTCAAGTAAGTTTATTCATTCAATGCATATCACACAGAAACCGATGGGTATTGTGGATAATTAAGGAAGCAAAGCAGGCTAGAAAGGAAAAGAGTCTAATCTGTCATCAGGTTCATCAGCTGTAGCTGTACTATGCAATATAAAGTGTGTGTTTGTGAGAGGTTAAACTGAATAACTGCAGTTTCATTGGATAGAGAAGAACCCCCCAGCCACTTTCTGCAAAAAAAGAGAACAGGTAAATATACTTACACTCTGTTTAATAGTCAAGTTGAACAAGTCGAAGAGGTTTTAATGATTTACTGTTACCATCACATTGGAGGAACTCCCTGGTCAGCCTCAGTAAGAAGCTGAGATCCCTCATAAAATCCTCCAAAGCTAGTTATGAAAACAAAATCGCCACTGATTCTAAAAACAACCACAAAGAATTCTATAGCTATGTCAAAAATCTCAGTAGCAGCACTCAGATCTGCTCTGAGTTACAGCACAATGACACTAAATATACAGAACCAACTGATATTGCCAACATCCTGGCAGATAGATTCAGTGCTAACTTTACCCCTCTCTCACCCCCTAAAGGGCCCATCTCTATACCGGAAGAATGCAAAGTTCCTGTAATCACAGCTGTACAAGTAAAAACCTCACTCTCCAAAGCCAAGAACACAGCATCCATGGGGCCTGACAACATTCTGGGCTGCCTTCTACACGAACTACAGAATGAACTGGCACTCCACCTAAGTACCATGTTCAATCATAGCTTCACCTTAGGCTTTGTGCCCATTGAATGGTGCACCATGATGGTTATCTCACTCCACAAAGGGGGAGCACAACAGACCCCGGGAACTATCAACCCATTAGCCTGATAAGCCTGGTCTACAAGGCCATGGAATGTATCATCATGGAACTCATAAACAAAGACATTGGAAATCTCCAAACTCTGGACCCCAAACAGTTCGGGTTTGTAAAAGGCAGATCATGTCTCCTAAACCTGATAGACTTCTTTGAAGCAGTCACCAAAGCCATAGATGAGGGTAAGGTGGTTCACACAGCCTATCTAGATCTTGCCAAGGAGTTCAGCACCATCCCGCACTCTGGAATTATAGATAAACTCACTAAACTAGGTATAAATCCCTATGTCACAAGATGGGTTGCCAACTGGCTTACTGACAGAACCCACACTGTGAAAGTAGCAGACTCCAAATCAAACTTCAGACCAGTGACAAGTGGAGTACCACAGGGTTCAGTCCTGGGTCCTCTCCTGTTTGGTATCTACTTCTCTAAAGTACAGGCTAACACAGAAGGTCTTTGGCTAACTAAGTTCGCAGATGACTGCAAACTAGGAGCCACAATCAAAACTCCTAATGATGTGGACATCCTACAAAAGGGCCTCACTGAGACAGATGCCTGGTGTCAAAGCCATGCTCTCGACCTCAAAGCCAAAAAGTGCATTGTTATCCCCTTTGGAAAAAAACCCTGTGCCCATGAACTACCACATAGGCAGTAGTCTACTTAACCCTGAAAGTATGATAAGAGACCTTGGGACACAGGTGGACAGTAGTCTCTCCTTTGATAATCACCTTGCCACAGTGGGCAGGAAATCCTTCTATGTGGCACACCTCATCACAAAAGGTTTTTCATCCAGAAAAAAGAGGTCATTATTCCCCTCTACTCATCACTCATTAGACCCATTATAGAGTACAATGCCCTTTTGGTATGTACCTCACAAGATATCTACAACAACTGGAAAGGCCACAGAAATACCTCACAAAGAGGATTACTGGCCTCATATAGATGCCCTATGCAGACCGTCTCAAAAAACTCCAGCTTTACTCTGTCACATATCGCCTACTCAGAGGCGATCTCTGCCTAAATTACAAAGCTATGTCAAACCCAGAGCTGTTGGACATGCTCTACTTAAAGAAATCCCAATCCCTCTGAGCTACATGCTCTAGGGACCTAAACCTTGTTACCACAATAAACAGAACATGCTGGAGGGATAGATTCCTTTCCCAGAGACTTCCCATACTCTGGAACAGACTACGTATCTATGTCAAACAGAGCTCCACATTAGCACTCATCAAGAAAAATCTTGATGATTGAATGGGTAATAGGAAATTCACCTGGGGGATCACTTCTGTGGCTCTGCTTGACAGGGGCACAACAAATTAATTTTCTTGGGTGGCAAAAGCCAGGGTACCTTTTTGGCTAGGCTTGTTTAGGCCCTAGGGCCAATAGCCTAGTACCTACCTATGAACCTATTCCTATTTATATTCTGAGTATGAATCTTTTCACTCGGGACTGTGTCCACAATCTCTTTAGGGTCTCTGCTGGAGAAACTGGGTACTAAACCCAGATGATGGTATATCCTAGTGAAAATAGCAGTGATCAAAACTGAGGACATTAATATTAATGGTGTTAGGAAAAAGAAGAGAGAAGCTGCATGAATTGCTATAACAGGATGTCCAGTGTACATCAAAGAGCAGAAAATGGCACCTGTGTAAGACATCATGTATTGTGAAGTCTCAGATTGCTGGTACAGCAGTGTGGGACACATATAATCATTTGATGAAGTGCATATTTGCAACTGTAGTAATAAAAACTATTCAACTGCATTCGTATGTAGTACAACACAGAATAAGAATAATTATCAGAATTCATTACTCATTAAAGCATTTAAGACTTTCTTCCATATATATCTTGCCAGGTTTTTTTATGTATGTGGTATACTAAAAAATGTCATCTGCATGAAAGATAAGTGCAAAATGAGATATATTATGAAAAAGGATCTCTGAAATGCAGTAGCAACCTTCATTTTTTTAGGTTCATAGGTTCATAGGTTGATACTAGGCTATCTGCCCTAGGGCATTTATAAGCCTAGCCAGAGTATGTTTGGCTTTCGCCACCCTTTTAGATTAGTTGACTGTGCTTATGTATAGTAGGTCACAGAAGGTAGCCCTTTTAAGGTTTGTTTACTGTACCTCTGTCAAGCAGCGACACAGAAGTGATCCCAAGGGTAAACTTACAATCTCCCATCCATTCGTCAAGATTTCTCTTGAAGAGGGTCAGTGAGGGGCTCTGCCTGACATGGATTGGGATTTTGTTCCAGAGTGAGGGGAGCCTCTGGGGTATGAATCTGTCCCTCCAGCATGCCCTATTTATTTCTGTGCTGAGGTTCAGATCCCTGGAGCATGTAGCTCTAAGAGATTTAGATTTCCTGAGGTGAAGCATGTCCATTAATTCTGGGTTGGACATGGCTTTATACGTCAGACACAGATCACCTCTGAGTAGGCGGTACACAACTGAGTAGAGCTGGAGTTTCTTTAGCCGAACTGCATAGGGCATCTGTTTGAGCCCCTTGATCCTCTTGGTGAGATACTTTTGGGGTCTTTCCAGTTGCTGAAGGTGTCGGGTAAGGTACATCCCAAACGGGGCATTGTACTCAATTATGGGCCTGATAAGTGATGAGTAGAGGGGCACAATGACCTCTCTTGATCTAGATGTGAACCCTTTCATGATAAGGTGGGCTATATAGAAGGTCTTTCTAACCACTTTGGCAATGTGCTTGTCAAAGGACAGATTGCTATCTACTTGGGTCCCCAAGTCCCTAATTACTTCTTCCGTACTTAATGGATTACCACCTATGTGGTAATTTGTGGGCACTTCGTTATTTCCAAAGGGGATGACTATGCACTTTTTGGCATTTAGCTTTAGGCCATGGCTCTGGCACCAGTTATCCATCTCTGTGAGATCCTTTTGGAGGATGCTTGTGTCAGTCGGAGAGTCGATTATAGCACCCAGTTTGCAGTCATCTGTGAACTTGGTCAGTCATAGTCCACCAGTGTTAGCCTGTACCTCGGAGAAATATATACCGAACAAGAGAGGTCCCAGGACTGAGCCTTGTGGGATACCACTTGTAACTGGTTTAGAGTCTGACATGGCACCTGCTATTCTGACCATGTGGGTTCTATCCCTGAGCCAGTTTGCAACCCATCTTGTGTCATAGGGGTTGATATTTAAGCTGGTGAGCTTATATATGATGCCCGAGTGGGGTGTTGTGTCAAAGGCCTTTGCGAGGTCCAGGTAGGCTGCGTGGACTACCTTCCCTTCATCTATGGCTTTGGTAACTGTTTCAAAGAAGTCAACCAGGTTCAAGAGGCAATATCTGCCCTTAACAAAGCTGAATTAGGTAGGATCCAGTGTCTGGAGGTTCCCAATGTCTTTGTTTATGATTTCCATGATGATACGTTCCATAGCTTTGCAGACCAGGCTAGTCAGGCTTATAGGGCGATAGTTTCTGGGGAATGTTGTGGCACCACCTTTGTGGAGTGGGACCACTGTTGCTGTATGCCATTCCTTGGGAACATATCCGGTAGTAAGGCTGAGATTGAACAGTGACTTTATATGAGGGTTTAGTTCTTCTTGGAGCTCGTGTAAGACACAGCCTGGGACACCATCTGGTCCCATTGATGCTGTGTTTTTAGCTTTGGAGAGGGCAGCTCTCACCTGTGCATCTTAATACAGAAAGACTAGTAAAAATATTATATTTTTTACTTGCATCTATAAAATTATATCTACAGTATATTAACTACAAGCAGCATGTACATTAAAGAAAGTTTTTATTGAAATGTAATAACAAAGCAGACTTTGTCAGTTTGACTCTTAAAACACTATGCTTATAATCATGGCCAAACCAGCTCTATTTACATTGTGAGTTTGATGACCTCAATGTTTGTTAGGTATGCATGAGGACATGATGTGGTGTATGGCCACAACATCTAGAGAAGCAGAGGTAAACAATGGTGTGCATGAGCACCCCTGTTAGAGAGAACAGAATGGGGAAGGAATCCAAAAAAACGCTGATAGTCCTGTACTCAAAAACTTTTATTCGGGAAACCACAACAGTTTTGTACTCAAAAACCTTTATTCGGGAAACCACAACAGGAGACATCAGACAGATGGAAGACAATGGTAAGGGAATGATTGTACCATATACACAGGTGAGACTAGACACAACAGGGAGTACCGGTTTGGGGGATAGGACTGGGTGCTCAAAAGTGTAGTCTCTGATAGCTTAAACCCAGAGAGATATTACCCCTTCTCCCTTGAAATTGGCCCCACTGGGTTCTGGCTCAGAAGGGGGAGTTAGGTCTGAGGCAGGGACATGATGCAACAAGTCACTATTGTATGGGCTCCATTTGGCCGAGGTGGACATCGACCTATGGCCTATTATCTCATTGACAAGCTCTGCTTGTTCCTGATAGCTGACAAAAGTATCCTCCAACCCTCCATCTGCTGCTGAGAAGGCCTGCTCAATAATGACTCTATCTTCTGACAGTTAATTATAGTATGACGTTTCTGTTAGTCCTAATCTGTTGCACGCAGGTCAGGTGTACAGAGCTGGTTGCAAAGACTCAAGTGTGTACATGGCATCATGTAGTAAACTTCATGACATTTATCAGGTTTGCTTATCTTGCAAACCAAGTTATACAAAAGGTATATTGAAATAAGCCCTAATTATCAATTCATCATGCCAAGACAGGGAATCTACATGATATGTGTGATGGGAAGCAGAGATCCTCATTGCATTACAGAATAAAACAGTTACTTGAATTCCACAGTTCAGTGATTTGTTGGTAAAAGATATCTGCTTACATAAAAATGTATGTGGTGCTTTTTGCACCTACTTCTTTGTTCAAGGGCAGCTTTTGTGTGCTGCTTAATGCAAGGCTCAGGCATGGTGTCAGTTTGTCAGTGCTTCTAAATGTGTTTGCTAATACTCTCTTAAGGGGTGCATTGCAAGGTAATGAACACTGTACATGTAGGTTTGTTTCAGTAGGTTTCAGCAGCAGTACGGTAGCCTATACTATAATTGTACTGTAGTGTACCTTACACATAATGAGATTTGCTACTACCTTTGTATCTCTTATGTTGTAATGCTCATGTGCTTGGTTATTTGCAGTCATGTGTTTGTTTTTTTTGGGGTTGTTATTGTGCTTAAGATGTAATAATGCCTGACATTCAGAAAAAGAGTGTTTTCTGGGTATGCATATGTTAATGTTGGGTGCAGCTGAAGCATGCCAGTCTATTAGTCTAGCATTACTGCTAGTCTTTCAGAGACTGATTTCAGACAGAATTGTAAATTCCACTGTCTTTCATGCCATCAGAGCTATAGGTACATATGTTCATAGGTGTGTACTAGGCTAATGGCCCTGGAGCCTTTACAAGCCTAGCCCATAGGATTACCCTGGCATCATGCCACCCAACCTTAGTTCCTAGTGCCTCTGTCGAGTAGAGCCACTGGAGTGATCCCGGGGTGAATTTTCTATTTCCCATCCACTCATCAAGATTTCTCTCGAAGAGGGCCAGTGAGGTGCTCTGCTTGACATGTATGGGAAGTCTATTCCATAGCATGGGCAGTCTCTGGGTTATAAACCTGTCCCTTCAGCATGTTCTGTTGATTGTGGTAATGAGGTTGAGGTCTCTGGAGTATGTGGTGTGGAGGGATTGGGATTTCTTTAGATGTAGCATTTCTAACAGAGCTGGGTCAGACATGGCTTTGTAAGTCAAGCAGAGATCGCCTCTAAGTAGGCGATATGAGACAGAGAATAGTTGGAGTTTTTTGAGTCTGTCTATACAGGACAAGTGTTTAAGGCCTAGGATCCTCTTTGTGAGGTACTTTTGTGGCCTCTCCAGTTGTTGCAGGTGTCTAGTAAGGCACATGCCAAATAGGGCACTGTGCTCAATGATTGGCCTAATGAGGGAAGAGTAGAGGGAGACAATGACCTCTTTCTTCCTGGATGCAAAACCCTTAGTAATGAGATGTGCCACATAGAAGGACTTTCTGACCACAGGGGCAACGTGGTGGTCAAAAGAGAAGTTGCTGTCAACCTGTGTTCCCAGATCTTTTATAATGCCTTCTACGTTCAGTGGACTTCCATCAATGTGGTAATTCAAGGGAACCAGGTTTTTCCCAAAGGGTATGAAGACAAATTTTTTGACATTGAGCTTAAGACCATGGTTCTGACACCAGTCATTGGTCTCATTGAGGTCTTTCTGTAGGATGTCAGCATCACTTGAGGAGTTAATATTAGCTCCCAACTTGCAATCATCTGTGAACTTTGTCAGCCAGAGTCCCTTTGTGTTGGCCTGGACTTCAGAGAAGTAGATACCAAACAGGAGAGGACCCAGGACCAAACCCTGTGGGACTCCACTCATGACTGGTCGTCAGTTTGACTTGGAGTCAGCTACTTTCACACAGTGGGTTCTATCTGTGAGCCACTTTGCAACACACCTAGCGATATATGGGTTGATTTCTAGCTTAGTAAGTTTTTCTATGATTCCTGAGTGGGGAATGGTATCAAAGGCCTTGGTCAGATGAAGGCAGACTGTATGAACCACCTTACCTTTATCCACAGCTCTGGTGACTGACTCAAAGCAGTCAAGAAAGTTGAGCAAGCATGATCTACCCTTCACAAAACCAAACTGTGTAGGATCCAGAGTTTGGAGATTCCCTCTATCCTTGTTTATTAGGTCCATAATGATGTGTTCCATAGCTTTGCATATCAGACTCATCAGGCTAATGGGGCAATAGTTCCTGGGGTCTGTAGGCACTCCTCCTTTGTGGAGAGGGATGACTGTAGCAGTGCACCATTCAGTAGGGACAAAGCCTGAGGTGAGGCTGTGATTGAACAGGGCACACAGGTGAGGTGCCAGTTCACTCTGTAGTTCATGTAGAACACAGCCAGGGATACTGTCAGGTCCCATAGAAGCTGTATTCTTGGCCTTGGACAGTGCTATTTTAACCTGTGCAGCAGTAATACTGGGTGCCTGGCAATCTACTGGCATTGTGATTTGTCCTTTGGGGGGTAAAATTAGAACTGAATCTGTTCGCCAGTATATTTGCAATATCTGTTGGTTCGGTATAGGAGATACCATTGTGCAGTAGCTCAGAGCAAATCTGGGTATTGCCATGGAGATTCTTTATATAATTATAGAAGGCCTTGTGGTTGTCTTTACTATCAGGTGCAATTCTGTTTTCATAGCTAGCTTTAGAGGATTTGATGAGGGATCTCAACCTTTTGCTGAGGCTGATAAGGAAGTTTTTCCAGTCTTGGGACTTCACCTTATTCCGCATCAGTTTCCTCCTTCTGTTGTAGAGTTTGTTTATGGCAGGGGACCACCAGATTGGCTTCTTTTTTTTTTGAGGAGAGCTTCTTAGTTTTATGGGTCTGGCGAGATCCATGCATTTGTGTACGTGTTTGTACAGTGCATTGCTGTATGATATAGTGGTCATGCAACTATTTTCCATTTGCATAGGTGCCGTGAAGTTAGCCACCTCTGTTTTTAGGAGCCCAAAGTTAGCTTTGGAGAAGTTTTTCATGGTGGTTACCTTTGTTGGGGTTGGGGGGTGGGAGGGATGTGGATTTCCAAGGTGATAAGCTTGTGATTGGCTCTAATCAGGGAGGAGTTGACTATTGATGTAGAGCAACGGTCGTCCATGTTGGTAATGACCAGGTCAAGGATGTTGCTACCTCTAGTGGGGGTAAGAACGAGTTGGTCCAGGGCATTGGAATTAATGAATTCCAGAAAGCGTTGGGCAAGTGTATTGGTACATGAGTAGTTTTCCCAGTTAATGGAGGGGTAGTTGAAATCGCCCAGTATGAGAGTGTTAGGTTGGACCATAATATTCTCCAGGGTGCTTAGGAATGTGGAGTGTGAGTCTTTGGACATGGTTGGGGCCCTATAGCAGGCTACAACCTGAATCGCTGTCTTACTCAATGTTAGCTGCACCTGAAGTATCTCAGATGCATTATGTTGGGCTACCAGTCTGGAGGTGTGCACATCCTTTATGAATATGGAAACACCACCGCCTTTGGAGTTTTGGTTCAAGTTCTGGGGCCAAAAGGTGTGGAATGTATTGTGGCCTGGTAGTGCAGGGGTGCTTTCTGCTGCCTTGAACCAGGTCTCTGTTACAGCAGAAATGTCGATGTTCTCCATTTTAAGGAGTACTTTGAGCAAGTGCATTTTGAGATTTAGACTTCTAGCATTAAGCAGCATGACCCTCAAATTGCATTTTTTTATAGCTGTTACAGTGGTAATTTGGTCTTTGGAACACTGCCTAAAAAGGCACTATAGGGGTGGCAAGAGCCTTGGCCAGTATTCGGAACTCCAGGGGTGACAGATGCAGGCCATCTCTGGCAAAGCATCGCAGTCTGTCAATCATGTCATCCCAGGCAGACAGATACTGGATCCCCTTAGAATGACACCAGAAACTTAGCCAATTGTTGAAATCAATCATTTTCTGCTTGTACTGTATCATTGTGGGTGATGGTAGGATGCTGCTCAGGGCTAGAGTCTTACCCGCCTGGGCTACATAATCCGAGAGCTCCTCCATGTCTCTTTTCATGTAGTCCAGGGAGGTATGTCTCAGTTCATTCACACCCACATGTACAATGACAGAGTCATATTTGTACCTGTTGTTGAGGAACCTGAGTGTGTGCATTATGTGGTGGATCCTGACACTTGATAGGCAGCTGACTGTTACTTTCTCTTTATTCAACCTAGTGAGTGGGACATCAGTGTGCCTCACTATCGAGTCACCTATGACTAGTGTGTTGGGCATGCTGTTTTGCCTCAGGGGCTTTGGTTGAGTAGCACACTGTTTAGGAGAGTTATGTGTCTTGTGATTAGTGTTGTGTTGTGGTGGTCGAGTGCATTTCTGCCTTGGAGGTCTCTGCTGTTTGGTTAGATTTTTATTGAGAGCTTTCACGAAGGTGGGTGTGTGGTTTGTGTTTTTATGTGAAGACAATGCTGGTGTGTGTTTTGGAGGGCTATGTGTTCCATGTGGTGTGGTGCAAGTGTTGACCTTCTCCTCTTGACCAGCTATTGCGGTCTTGGCTGGAGAGTGCGTGGCTTCCAATTTGGATATAAAAGTACATCTCTCACAAGTCTGAATGTTGGGGGGGGGGGTAAGAGGAGAAGGTTGTCAGTGTACATGAGTCAGTTGATACATTGCCTCAGGATGCCTAAATTCACCAGGTTAATAGGGGAAAGCACAGGGAACTGACCTTTAGACATACCTGGAGGGGTGGGCATTAATAAGTACTTGAGCTGTTTCCTTGTACAACGTTTAGTGCTGGTAGCACTTTTGTGTACTACAATAATTGCAACAAGAAGTCTGGTAAAGTGTTAAACTAACAAGCTAGTAAAAGTGCAGGAGAAGAGAGAACTAGCAGATTTAAAGGAAAAGTTGAAGAACAGACTTTGATACTGCTCAGAAGCTTACAAACAGTCCTGGATACAGCATCTCTGTATCTGGACTATATTAGTTACAGGAAAGGTGGGAAAGAAGCGCAGATGTGGGATTTTAAACCAGAAAGTTGAAAGAGATGAAAAAACTGCCCAAATGGTCAATAAACTACAATTTCTGGGCCAAAAACCACTCCTCTTGTGGTAGATAAGCTACCTAGTACTTACCACTCCCACTGATAAGCTAGAAGGCTTCCCTACAACACAGAAAGGCTTGGGGGGGGGGGCAGAAGCTTACAAACAGTCCTGGATACAGCAAATCTGTGCCTGGGCTAGGCTAGTTACATGAAAGATGGGTAACATGCGCAAACGTGGGCTTTTAAACCAGAAAGTTGAAAGAGATGGAAAAACTGCCCAACAGTCAATAAACTACATTTTCTGGGCCAGAAACTACTCCTCTTGTGGTAGATAGGCTACCTAGAGCTTACCACTCCCACTGATACGCTAGAAGGCTTCCCTCCAACACAGAAAGGCTTGGGGGCTCAGAAGGTTACACACAGTCCTGGATACAGCAAATCTGTACTTGGACTAGGCTAGTTACAGGAAAGGCAGGAAACAAGTGCAAACGCAGTCTTTTAAACCAGAAAGTTGAAAGAGATGAAGAAACTGCCCAAATGGTCAATAAACTACAATTTCAGGGCCAAAAAATACTCCTCTTGTGGTAGATAGGCTACCTGGGCTACCTAGTACTTACCACTCCCACTGATAAGCTAGAAGGCTTCCTCCAAAACAGAAAGGCTCGGGGGTTCAGATGCTTACAAATAGTCCTGGATACAGCAAATCTGTGCCTGAACTAGGCTAGTTACTGGAAAGTTGGGGAACATGTGCAAACATGGGCTTTTAAACCAGAAAGTTGAAAGAGATGGAAAAACTGCCCAAATAGCCAATAAACTACAATTTCTGGGCCAGGAACCACTCCTCTTGTAGTAGATAGGCTACCTAGAGCTTACCACTCCCACTGATAAGCTAGAAGGCTTCCCTCCAACACAGAAAGGCTTGGGGGGGGGGGCGCAGAAGCTTACAAACAGTCCTGGATACAGCAGATCTGTGCCTGGGCTAGGCTAGTTACATGAAAGATGGGTAACATGCGCAAACGTGGGCTTTTAAACCAGAAAGTTGAAAGAGATGGAAAAACTGCCCAAACAGTCAATAAACTTCATTTTCTGGGCCAGAAACTACTCCTCTTGTGGTAGATAGGCTACTTAGAGCTTACCACTCCCACTGATAAGCTAGAAGGCTTCCCTCCAACACAGAAAGGCTTGGGGGTTCAGAAGGTTACACACAGTCCTGGATACAGCAAATCTGTACCTGGACTAGGCTAGTTACAGTAAAGGCAGGAAACAAGCGCAAATGCAGTCTTTTAAACCAGAAAGTTGAAAGAGATAGAAAACTAACTAAATGGCCAAAAAGTACAATTTCTGGGCGAGAAACCACTCCTCTTGTAGTAGATAGGCTACCTAGTGCTTACCACTCCCACTGATAAGCTAGAAGACTTCCGTCCAACACAGAAAGGCTTGGGGGGCTCAGAAGCTTACCAACAGTCCTAGATACAGCAAATCTGTATCTGAAATAGACTAGTTACAGGAAAGGCAAGAAACAAGCACAAATGTGGGCTTTTAAACCAGAAAGTTGAAAGAGATGGAAAAACTGCCCAAACGGCCAAAAACTACAATTTCTGGGCCAGAAACCACTCATTTTGTGGTAGATAGGCTACCTAGTACTTACCACTCTCACTGTTAAGCTAGAAGGCTTCCTTCTGACACAGAAAGGTTTTGGGGGCTCAGAAGCTTACAAAGAGTCCTGGATACAGCAAATCTGCACCTGGACTAGATTAGTTACAGGAAAGTCGGCAACAAACACAAATGTGGGCTTTTAAACCAGAAAGTTGAAAGAGATGGAAAAACTGCCCAAACGGCCAATAAACTACAATTTCTGGGCCAAAACCCACTCCTCTTGTGGTAGATAGGCTACCTTGTGCTAACCACTCCCACTGATAAGCTAGGAGGCTTCCCTCCAACACAGAAAGGCTTGGGGGGCTCAGAAGCTTACCAACATTCTGGATACAGCAAGTCTGTATCTGGACTAGACTAGTTACAGGAAAGACAGGAAACAAGCTTAGATTTTTTTTTTTTTACAGAAAAGCAGTTAAAACAGCAGTAAATACAATTCAAATGCAGTGCAGGCTAGCACATTTGAATGTGTAGCAATATTACGGCAAATACAGTTTAAATAAATGCAATTAAATTAACAAATGACTAAAAACAAGTGCAGAAGGCAGTACATTAGAAGGCTACTAATAAGCAGTAATAAGTGCAGAGTAAGAGCAACTGAACAGATAGCACACAGAACAGCAAACTAATAGTTACAATAAGAACAGCTGAATAAAGTATATATATATATATATATATATATATATATATATATATATAATTTATTTTTTTTGCCTAACAAACATGCACAGAAAACCACATCTACTCATGAGCCTATTTCTACAGACACTGAAAATAAAATGGTACTAGGAGGTCCTCCACCTCAATGGCAGATGGCTTTGCAGTCCTTTTCTGATGACCAGCCTTTCTGTAACCATGTCTGGTGGGAAGTTGTCAACAATGTTTATGTTGTGGGCGGATCAGGATCATACTTATGATATGGCCTAACTCTGGGTGACCAATATGATCTGTGTTGACACCCACAGAGCAGAGGCTGTGGCATGGAATGGAGGGTGACAGGTGGTGGGCTGTCTACTGAACTACCCTTTACAGAGACAGAGTTGTTTCTGGCCTTCCTTAAAATCAGTATCACCTCCAAAGTGTTCAACAGTGCAGTGCTGGATGTCAGGGCAGTGCTAGATATGCACCAGAGAATTTCAACTGGTGATGCCACAGTTATGTAGTCCTACTATCACTTTCATCTCCAATTTTTACCTTTTTGTCACATTACAGTTTATATCTGGCAGGCAGGTGTAACACTGGTCTGCACAGGATATAGTCAGTGTTACTTCTTGATATCATGTTTTCATAGTTTTAAGGTTTTCACTTCCATGTGTCATTGTGGTGCTGGGTCGTACTTAAACTGGATGTGTTTTTGCATTGGTGTAATCAAAAGTGAATCTTTGTTTGTCACCAGCACTGTGGATCTACCCTCATCTGATGCTGAAGTATCTTCAGGCCCTGATAATGGTGTCAGGGATGAGCTGGCACAGTCAGAAGGTGCAAAGTGTGTGTTGGACATGTGGAGTGTGACCCAAATATCACCTCATGAGAGTATGGACACAGTCTCTATGTCTGCACATACTCAGGACATAGAACAATCAAGATTAGACATGTCATTGGGGACACTATAAGTCAGGGAAGTGTGGTGGGCCACAGTAGGCAACTGTGTGAATCTGTCCCTATTAGTGCTCACTGGACATTTGAACATCACCCTCCCCCTGAGCTTGGTATGTCAGTAGCTGCCCACCAACATATGTTCAGGGCTATCACTGAGGTTCAGACTAGGTCCACCAGAGCCATGGCAGATGTTGTGATGTTGATCCAGACTGTTCTTGATTACTTTCAGGAGTGCATAACCTCTATGTGTCATTCATTTGATAGACTGAATCACACATTGGATCAAGCAGTGTCTTCTCTGAGTCATTTGGCAGGGGTGTTGGGCTGTCCTTATTGCCTGTAATCTGCAACCTCAGTGGATGTCAGCCAACCTGTCCATGGATGAGTAAGATCACACTCCCACAGTGCTAGCACTTCCACTGATATATCAGTCATGGATGTATCTATACCCAGGAGAGATTGAGCCTGTGGTAATGGTTGTGGTCATGTTGGCACATCCTCCAATAGATATTGATCATGGTCAGATAACACACCAAAATCTAGTCAAGGTTATGGGACAGTCAGTACAACTTTTGTCAGAACTATCTCTCATGGCATGGGTATGCATGGGAAGATTTATTTATTTATTATTATTTATTTTACATTTGTTGACCGGGATAGTCCGACTGGATACATGTCCATTTTCAGCGGAGGCCCGGGGAGAAAAGCTCCACATTAACAGTAAGTAATTACATGTTCATAGAATACAAATTAGTCTCAGGCACAGACTACAACATACATTTTCTCTTACTAGTCTGACCAAGAAGGATTACTTATAGCCAGTGTTATCGGGCACAGACGACAACATACATTTTCTCTTACTAGTCTGACCAAGAAGGATTGCTTATAGCCAGTGTTAAAAACGGGGCGGGACTAGGAGCGGCATAAAGAGAGAGGAAATTTAGGTTTAAAAGGTTAGACCTAAAAAAAGAAGATGTTAACTAGCTAAGGGAGAGTTAATCCGGGCTAGCACACTGGCAGAGCCAATGAGATTTGAGATGGTGATTTAATCTTTTTTTGAATAGGTTTAGTGAGGAAATGTTGGTGAGACTGGAGGGGAGGGAGTTCCATTTTTTTCCAATGGCATTGGCAAAGAGTGCGTCACCCCCTCCATTATTGGATTTGACTGTTTGAGCTAGGAGCTTGTTTGAGGAGCGTAAACTATTGAGATTGTTGTAAGGTGTAATCAACTTTGTCAGTGCAGGAGTTTTGTCAGGTTGTTTCAGAATTTTAAAAGCCAGGATTAGTTGGCTCTGCTGGAGAAGGTTTGGGAATTCAATCCAACCCAGGTTTTGTAGGTTCGTACAGTGATGGGTTCTATAAGGCATCCCTGTTGCAAATCTGGCTATATGATTATAACAAGATGATAGTTTGTTAAGGTCAGATATATTAAGATTCGTAAGAATAGCTGAGGCATACAGGAGGGTAGAGAGAAGATGAGAGCGGGCAGTGGCCATTTTTGCACATGGAGTAAGAAAGGGTTTTATGCAATAAAGTGTCCCGAGTTTCTTGTTAACAGTTTTAATAGTCTGATTGATATGTATATCAAATCTAAGTTTATTATCAATGGTAACTCCTAATAGTTTAGTATTGGCGTCCGGGAGATAATAGTTCCATTTTGGAATGTATAGTGAAGGATGTGGGAGTGGTCTTTTGTGCAGGGTGGAAGAGAACTAATTTGTTTTTTTTGGATTTAGAATCAGTTGGCGTCCGATAGCCAGGTCTCAACTGCAGTAAAACAGGATTGTGTTTTAGTTAAGAGGTCAGCAAGAGATGGATCAGAACAAACTAATGTCGAGTCATCTGCGTATTGTATGCAGGTGGCATCAGGTATGGCTTTGTAGAGGTCATTTATAAAGACTGAGAAAAGAAGAGGTCCCAGTATAGAACCTTGGGGAACTCCTATGGTGTTGGGTAGGAGACTTGAGAGCATATTCTGCCAGAGTACCGCTTGTTGCCTATCATGAACCATATGCCATGCATGCCCCTGACCTGTTCAGTAGGCCAAGGCACATTGCTGCACAATGTGCTGAAGCTTTGTCCCTGCAGACACACACAACCACGCAGACACAAATACACACATACACACATACATACAGACACAGCCCCCCCGACACATGCCACCACAGTCCCAGTACACTCACCCCCCCCTCCACACACACACAAACACCGAACCTGGCTCTTCTACACATTAATCCCCCACAACACATTCTGGCACTACTCATAAATGTACTTTTTCTTTTTATTAAAATCAGCACTCACACTCATTCTTACACTCACACACTCTCCTGTGGAAGACATTAACTCCTGTACTCCATTGTCAGTTTATTCATTGGATGATAACTGCCCTGCCTTGCACACATTGTTACCTGGGTTGCCTATGTCTGTTGCACTGCACAATGTGGCCATCCTATGCATGGGTAAGCACTGTCTGGTATTTTTGCATGCATAACTTTTACTGCAGCATTTCTGCTTAACTGTTGTATGGTTCTTTTGCAAAGCTATGTGCAGTCCTCTGTGTCTTTTCTAATACCACTGCATGCTATGTCTGTCTCCATTTGGCATGGTCATATACTGCATCTGGCTCTTCCTTTGACTTCTTATCTATCTGTGCTCCATCTGCCTGTGGTGCTGGAAACTGCAATCCCTGTAAGAAACCACCCTGCTGTAACTGCTTCCTAACTATAATATTATGTAACATAGTACATATAATCAGTATTTTGGCCCATGTGCTAGGGTCATAGTGCAGTACATCATCAGATGTATTCAGACAGCAAAAGTGTGATTTCAGCAGCCCAAACACATGCTCTGTGATGTTTCTAGTTTGTGTTAGGGCATGGTTGTAATGATGGTCAGTGTGGTTATATGAATTGGTAATTGCTGTCATAAGCCAGGGTTCTAAGGTATATTCAGTATCACACACAAGATGTACCTGGAAGGAAGTCACCCATCATAAATCATTGATAAAGGTCACACATGCCATATGTTAGAGTGGTGATAACTGCTTGGGTTGCCCATGCTTACACTGTAGATGATAGCCTGTGCATTACAGACAACTTGGCAGATTTTGGAATGAAACCCTTTGTAGATCACGTATTCTTCACAGTTCACTAGCTGAGGCCTATATTTCAATGTGAGTGCAGTCTATGGCCCCCAGTACTTCAAGGAAATGGACTATAGTATAAAAGTCCTGCATAGTGTAGGCTCTCTCCTCTGGGGTACATGGGTATTACACACGCTCCCCCACATGGTGAAGCATGGCATTGGTGAACTGATAGAGTATTCTCAAGGCAGTTTGCCTGAGTTATCCACTATGTGTTACCAATAGGTCTCTGAAAAGTCTGTGTAGCTAATGTATGTAAAACAACAAATACTTTTGTATCCACTGGAATGGGTAAGTCTAGACTCCCACAGGGCTGCAAACAAGGCTGACACATGTCTGTTATTTGTTGCATGGAATCTATTTTCATATACTAAATGCCCACTATGTCATTCACATGGAGAGCTTGAAATGTTAAGCATGGTCAGAAGACCCGGTACCTCTGGGAGCAACATCCCGCACTGTTGGCTGAAGTGGCTGCCTTTTGCAGATACACATTTACTATAGCTGTGGCAGCTCCTGGCTTCATAAACAGGCTTACTCTGCCTGACTATGAGCATGTAGCTGTGAGCAAAGCTACAGTGGGGACAGTATCATTATGGCATGTTTAAACATTTATGGATTGCTCCACCTAATTAGTATATGTATTACTTCATTATGCAGTTATTAGTATATAACATGGCTGACAATATTATTTCGGCTGACCTCACTGTGTTGCTGTAATGCCTGAATCACACAGACACCCTGTGTGTTGCCATTCATAGCACAAATTCACTGAGTGTGATGCTGTAAAATTTAGCCCATAGTCCAATGCATTGGTATTAGACTTACTGTGTCTATAAGATCCTTGCAGTAGTTTGTATGCATATTAAGGGTTGAGACTGTAAAGTAGGCATGGCAACAGGACAGAGTTTGAAGTTGGGTATAGCTCTCAACTGTCCAAATTTTTGCAGAATGTCCACATTTTTCCCTCATATTTTTAGTTCACTCCTCATAAAAGCTGTGATTTTCTGGCATATCATTTAGGATTTAAGTCACTAAATAATGTCAAACATTTGAGTTTCATACTTCATATTTTTCAGAAAATGTATGCTAATGTAAAATGTGTTATTCTAGCAACTTTCTAACTTTATAAGAGAAATATTTAAGATTTGTTCCTGATTTTGGGCCCTTGTCCCCCCATTATTTTTGGCTTTGTCCAGATTTTTTGCATTTAGAGGTTGAGAGGTATGATTGGTAGGAAGCACTTGTTTCTGTAAAACTGTCAAAATTACAGTTAACAGACACTTTCCTTTTGATAGTGATGTAGTGCACATTGTCCGTGACAATACTGCGAGTCATGTGTCATATTGTCCATGATTCTCACAAAACTATATCTGCATTTGGCGAAACTGTAATTATAGGGCAGTCCTTAAAATATCCTAAAACTGAGTACTAATCCCCTACACAGCATTGCACTACATAAGTCAATGTGTTAATGTGCAGGCGCTGTCAGTATTAAAATGGCTGCGAGAATCAAGTTACTAATTGATTCATTAACTGCCTATCAGAAAGAGAAGTTTATACAAAAGTAATAGAAACTCTCTGTACCACAGAAATCTCCAAAGCAAAGGCATCAGTAGTCTGTCTCCTGGGCCTACCTCTGTTCTCAGGGTTTATAAATGAAATAAAGAGAAATTTGTGGTATCCCTCGAAGTCTCAGAAAAACCCAGTATGCAACCTATACTAAGTACAAAACAAACCATGAAGAAACTTCACAATGTGGAGGGTATGATGTTCAATTCCTAAATTATGGTATACACTTAGCTCACTTAATAAAAATCGAATTGTAAAATTGAACTATAAAATATGTGCTACAAATAATCAAACAGAAAATAGTAGGTAGTCCATACTTGAGTTAAAAATGGAATATCCTTTATTGAAACACACAAACAAGTGATCCTAATTGAATGTAATGAAAAGCATCAAAAACTTTCCTTATATATAAACAGGTTGTTTGGAGCAAGGGAGTAGTTACAGAGGGGGTTCTGTTAAGAGCAATAAAAGCATTAAAATCTTTCCTTTAGCCAAGTTCCCCTTCCCTCTTAACACCATAGTGTGATCAGAGACTAAGCTAACTAAAACTGAATCTAGAAAGTTAGAAACAAATTACAATCTAAGACCAGCTTATTAACACTTTGTATAGGTTAACCAACTAACAAAAACTTTATTAAGAAACAAACTAACTAAAAAAATGACTGACTGACTGACTAACAAAAATCTCCACCAATAAACATCTACCAGAATAAATATTAATAAATATGCAACATTTGTTCCCCACTGCAGGTCTGACACAACTTGGGTACTGGTTGATTTAAAACCCTATGTCAGAAAATTGAATCTCAAATTTCTTCACCATGGCAAATCTGATACCACTGAGGAAAAAAAAAAACTATTGAAGAAACAACAAAAATACCCAGTAATTACTGCCCTCCCTTACACCAAACCTTAGCAGCCTTTGGCATCAAATGTGAAATGGATATCAGGAATTTTCTGCAAAAAAACAGTAGTGAGAAAGTTCTACAAACTTAACAAAGATTAGAATAAAACATTAGAGCTAGGCAGAGATAAGTTTCGACAGGTAATGAAGGCTGACAAGGGAGGGGGCATTGTTATTAATGACACCAGCATCTGTAGCCAGAGGATAGAAGAAATGCTTGGTGACACAAACTATTATGAATCTTTAACTTTAGAAGAGATTAAGGCATCGTACAACAACTGGTACATGACCTTGACTGTACTTTATGATGATGATTTGTTAACGGATAACCTGTTTGATTATTTACAGACACTTTCTCCACACCTGCCTAAATTCTTTGGAAACCCTAAGTCACATAAAAATAGAGAAAACCCTCCTTACAGGCCAGTGGTTGCAAGCGGGGGGGTCCCTGACAGAAGCTATTGCCATCTACCTGGATTTTTTGTTACAACCTCTGGCTGAGAAGAACATTTCACACATAAAAGACTCTAATGATTTTTTTAAGGAAAATAAAAAAAATGTTACAGTAATGCTGACAGTATTTTTTCCTCAAAAAATCTTTTTATTTTTCAAATACAGTTAAATAAATTCCATACTAACATCTTAAATAACTATGTACACTATTTACATCAACCTGACACTATATCAGTGCTCAATATATACAATTACTTTATAGGTATAGCAATCCGGTTATCAGAGTGTATCTGGTCAGTTATTGTAAAGTGTCAATCAATGATAAGACTTTTTTCCATGGATTGTTAATAAATGGCTTAGGATAAATCCTTAATTCTTTAATTTTAATTTCCAACAATGCTGTGGTCTTCAGTAGGCTGTATAAGTCTTCCAAAGTTGGTATTGTGTTTGCATTCCGTCTTCTTGTTATACACTTCCTTGAGATTGCAAGTATTGTCCATACTAGATACATATTTGACTCATCCAAATGAGGATCTTCGTACACATTTAATAATACTAGAGCTTTAGATAAGTTAAACAATTCATTAAATAATGTAAAAGTTTTTAATACCATTCCAAAATGGCTTAATTTTAACACAGTCGATAAAAATGTGATTCCAATCTGCATTATGTATTTGCTCACACCTCCAACATATTCCCTTTGTGGAAGAATTAATTTTAATAATTCTATCTGGAGTTAAGAATACTCTGTGCAAGCATTTCCAATTAAAAACTTTCCAGTATTGAATAAAGGATGTATGTTTTATTGAAAACAGAATATCTGATTTAATTTCTTCAGTTAGCTATAATAAGTGTCCTTTTGTTATACAATTCCAATATGAGGATTTGGGTCTTGTTTTATAATTTATCAATATCTTGTAAAATTTTGAAATACTATTTTCCATGTCATAATCATTATATATGATTTCATATAGATATTTCGTAAGTTTAGGCATTTCATTCAATGAAGAATTACTAATTATTCTGCATAAATATTACGAATATGTCAAAATACTTTGCATAGTTAGCCAATATTGTTGTGGAATTTTGTATGTTGTTTCTATTGATTGCATATCCGGAACTTTTAGTTCTTTGATACATTGAAACCAACAAACAAATCTTTTCTGTTCCCAGGAATTAATTATTTCTCTGTACATTTTATGTGGATAGCTCTTTGTAACTATGAAGGGTGTTAAAAGATCAAACCACATTTTTGAATCTATATTTGCAATAATAATTTTCCTAAATGAGTTAATGTAATAATTAATCATACGAGTTTTAGTGGGGTTAGTTATGTTATATTGCATACTAATATATAATATGTGTTATGGCAAATTGTTTTTTATCTATTTGAATTATTTTTGTAAATCAAATTCATTTATTGATATTACAGTTAGTAATTCTTTCCAATTTGCAGAATAATTTGGAGTTATCCAATCTGAGATTGTTTTAGATATTGATGATTTCATATATGTTTCTATATCAGGAAAGTTTAATCCTCCCTGTTTCCATGGTCTGATATGATGTATTAAAGCTATTCTGTTTGTTTTGGGAAACCATAAAAATTTTATTAGGCATGAGTTTATTTCTTTGAGTATATTCCTTTCTATTACAGTTATATTGCCAAAGCTATATATAGAATCTTGGGTAGTAAAACCATTTTTGTTAACTGTAGTCTATCTTCAAATGTTAATATTATTTTGTTCTACTTTTCCACAGAGATTTTAATTGTATTGATATTATTGTAGTTTTTTTAGACTAATTCATCATTATCCTTGCATAACTCAATTCCTAGATATTTAAAGGTAGATTCTTGTTTCCCGATAACGTGATTCCCCTTCGTCTGCAATTCTTTTTTTTTTATTTAAAAATAAAAATGTTGATTTTGATTTATTAAAATGGAGTCCTGAAATCCTGTCAAATGTGTCAAGTAAAATATCTAATTCTTCTAATGTCGCTTTTGTATTGGATAATGTTAATACTATGTCATCCACAAAGAGCATTACTTTAGAATTGTATTGTTCATAAACATCTACTCCTTTGATTTTTGTATTGTTACGTATTGAATCTGCCAATATTTCAATAGCTAAAACAAATAGAATCAGTGACATGGGACATCCTTATTTAGTACCCTTTGATATATGTATAGATTCAGAGGGGAAAGGACCTAGCTTAACATTTACTAAATTATTTGTATATATATATATATATATATATATATATATATATATATATATATATATATATATATTATTTAGTAGATGAACAAAGGAATGAGGAAATTCAAATAACACCAGAATTTTGAATAAATAGTTCCAATTTAGGGAATCAAAGGCTTTCTCTATATCTAAGCCAATTATGAGTTTCTTTATTTTTTTTAATTAACATAATCTATTAGAGAAATTATCCTTTTAATATTGTCATTTGTGTATCTATGATGTATATATATCCAGTTTGATCATTATTGTTTGTTTTGGATAGTGGTATTTTCATTCTGCTAGTTAATATTTTCATAAATATCTTATAGTCATTATTAAATAATGATATAGAGCTATATGAGTTACAGAGGTTTGGGGATTTGTTTTCCTTTAGAATTGGTGTGATTAAGGAATATCTCCAAAAGGGTGGTATTAAAGCTTGTGACTGAATTTCTAATAGAGTTTTATAGAAGAGGGATAGTATCTTTGAAGGAAGAAGTTTATATATTTCCATAATTATGCCATCTTTACCTGGAGCTTTATTATTTTTACCCTCTTTTATTGTATCTGTAATTTCTTTGTAGGATATGGGTGCTTGCAGCAATAGTTTTAATTTTTCTGGTACTTTTTTATATTAGAACATTTTTCATCTAGATTTAATTGATCAATATGTATATTTTCTTTATAGAAATGTTCCATATAGTGATTTCTATAGGCATCAAAAATGTCACCTATATCTGAGACATTTTTCCCTTTCTTTTCATGGAAGATACTTTTAATATGATTAGCTCTTGATTGTATTTTGATTCTTATGGATAAATTATGTAAAGTGACCAAGGTATTAAGGACCAAGGTATTAATTTTTAGTTTTTCTAAAGCTAAACTAGTTTTATCTGTTAGAATTTCATTGTATTTATTGTTTAATATTTCTACTTTCTTTTTCATCTCTAAATGATTTTGATTTTTTTCATCTTTTACTAACAAACGTTTGGATTGTAAATCTAATAATTGAGAATCCCATTCTCTGATTTTTTTATACCATGTTAGGGTTTTACCATATATGTAAGCTGTTAATGAGTCCCATATCATTTTTTATTTATCTCTGTGGTGTAATTAATATCTAAGAAGAACTGTAATTCAGATAATAACCAGGGTTTGAACTCTTTAATTTTAGTTAGATATGCTGGAATTCTGGAGTTAAAGATTAATGTTTTGTACTCATTTTAAAGTTTTAGTATCAATGAATTGTGGTCTGAAAAGGGGCAGGGAGTGATTGAGAAATCAATGATTTTACAGTGTAAGTCATGGGCAGCAAATATTTCATCTGTTCTAGTTTGGGAACCAAATATGTAATCTTGATGGGAAAACAAGAAAGATTTATCTTCTTTAAATTTGAAAGTATCTACAAGATGAAATGATTCTACCCACTCGTTTAAAGCAATTGATACAACAGTAGTTTCAGAAATATCAAATATACAGTTAAAATCTCCTCCTAATATTAAGTTGCCTTTATAATTATTGGAAATGAAATCCACGTGTTTTTTACAGTTCCTGATGCAATGCCTTGGGACCAGTATAAATTGGCTAGGGTCCATATTCTGTTATTATATTTAACTATTACTAATGCCGTAAGGCCTTCTTTATCTTCATACTTATAAATGATTTCTGGGTTAATCACATTTTGTTCCATAAAATTGTTACCTCCTTTTGTCTTTGTCTTATAAGTGGATTGTGCCAATATCATATATTCCTTAGGATTCCATTTGTAATTGTCATTTGTTTTGAAATGAGTTTCTTGAAGGAAGACAATTTGTTCTTTGTTCAGTTTTAAATATTTCAGTATATTTGATTGCTTGCTAGGATTGTTTAAGCCATTGGTATTTAAAGATAATAACGTTAAATCCATCTTAGGTTATTTAGACTATGTATTTTTTGTTTTATTGTGACTATTAAACATTTTCCTCTGATAACTATAAAGTATATGTTTCAGCTTTTAAAGGAAATTATCAGTTTTATACTTTGAATGTTTACCAACAAAGTTATGTTTTGGTCAGGCATACTAAAAATGTTTTTGTGAAATAAATTTAAATGAATAAATGTTAACAAAACTAAGATCCTCACTAGCCATGGAATGAAAATTATTCCTAATCTGATGGATAAACCTAAGTCCATCAGATTATCACTCATACCTTGACAATCCAAAACATCTGAGCTCCATAAATTGAATTATCATATGGAGAATATTTGTAATAGGAATAAGCAATATTTATATTATTTTGAACAGATATAATACTATTGTAAATTAGACAGAATTCTAATACAATATAAATGTCTACTTATTATATAAGCAACTATTTACATAAAAGATAGATGACAAGCAATTCAATCATAGTAAAGTAGGTTGTAGCATATTTAAATCCTCAGTAAAAGATTATGGCACACAGTTATTTAACATATTCATCCTTATTGCTGAAGTCTTTCAAAACGTATTACTTAATATAAATAGATGGTAATAATATTTATACCTAATGTTTATAATACAATTTTATTTGTTTATTTATTTATTTTATTTTACATTTGTTAACTGGGTTAGTCCAGCTGAGCATTCACTCATTTTCAGTGGAGACCCGCGGAGAAAAGCTCCACAATCAGTATTAACATTTTACAAAAAGTCAGCAAGAAAATTGCATTGGCAGCTAAAACAATTAGAGAAATAACATTTTACAATAAAATTTTATAGAAAACCGTTGGGTACAAATGTTAGAGATCAAACTGCAAAAAGCATTTACAACAAATCATACAGAAAAGCAGTAGAGTACAATGTCAGAATTTTTAGAACAAAACCTTAGGTACAATGTCAATGTAGGGAAAGCAGTGTTCATTATTTCTAAGTAGTTATATACAGTATAGGTACAGATGGAGTAGAAAGGTAATGCAGAGGTTAAGCAATGAGACAGAGAGGTAGATGGATATTAAGACAGAGAGTGGAAGACAAAGGAGGGATGAGAGACAAGCTAGGGTTAGGTAGTTTCAGGGAGGATGACTACAATGGCAGGACCATTTATTTATTAGATATTCCTGAGTAGCTAGTTTGAAATGTTTTGTTTGGTTAAGGAACCTAATTTCTAGGGGTAATTATGTTGGTTCCAAGTTGTAGCAGGGTTATAGTTATAAAGTTAACACCCTGATTTGGTTTTGGGTTTATAGATCTGTAGGAAGTCTTGGTCTGAGCTACGTAATGTCCTGGTTGGGGAATATTTAGTTATAATTGATTGAAGGCTAGGGCAGAAAGATGGTAGATAGAGAATGGAGTGGATAATTAACAGTTGCTGTATTAGCAGCAAATGAGGGAATTCAAGCGACTGCAACTGTTTAAGAGATAGACAATGGTGTGATTTGTAGGGCTGGTTTGCAGTAAATCTGGCAACATTATTATACGTAGTGTCAAGTCTGGTTATGAGTATCATGTTAAGATTTGTGTATAATTGAGAGCTATAAAGGAGGGTGGGAAGAAGAAATGCATGGGAGAGTTATTCTGGCTGAGTTGGTTAAATGTCTTTTGTTTCGGTAAAGGAGTCCAAGTTTCTGGTGAGTCTTTTTGATAGAGGTGGTGATTTGGAGATCAAATTTAAGATGATAATCTATTATGACTCCTAGCAGTTTAGTGCTAGGGCTAGAGGAAATGACAGTGTTATTGCTAGATAGGATGGAAAATGGTGTTTTGAGATTGATGAGGTTTTTTGGGAGGAAGAGTAGGAGCTTAGTTTTTTTTAGGGTTGAGAATTAATATGTTGTCACAAAGCCATGTCTCTATGGTGTTGAATGATGCTTGGGTAGTAGTGTGGAGGTCAGATGGATTGTCAGAAATGGTGATGACTGTAGAATCATCAGCATATTGTACAAGTGTGGAGTTGGAACAAGAAGTATAAAGTAGGTTGGTGAAAATATTGAAGAGCAGTGGCCCCAGTATGAATCCTTGGGGGACACCCATTGGGATGCTTAGGGGGGAGAAAGATCAGAGTGCCATTTAACAGCTTGCTGGTGGTTAGAGAGATAGCTGGAGAACCAGGATATGGTGGGAGGAAAGAATCTTAGGTGAGAGAGTTTGTCTAGGAGGAGAGGATGGGAGACAATGTCAAAGGCTTTGGACAGGTTGAGGAACAGACATGAGACTAGTTTATTATTGTCATGGACCAGTGATACAGTATTAATGAAGGATATTAAAGCAGTTGTAGTGCTGTGTTTGGGACAAAATCCATGTTGTGTGTGTTAGAAGTTCTGTTGGAGAAGGTATTGCATTATCTGCTTGTGAATGGATTTCTCAAGAATCTTGGAGAGGGGAGACAGTATAGCAATTGGTCTGAAGTTTGATATATCAGAACAATTACCTCCTTTATGTATGGGTAATGTGTAGAAAGTTTTCCATATTGATGGAACATATGATTCAGAGACAGATCAGTTGATCAGGATGGACACTGGATAGGCTAGGAGTTCAGCAGTTATATGTAGGAAGTAAGAGAGTGGTTTATCAGCTGAGGGGGAGCAGGGTTTGAGTTTAGAGAGTAGAGATTTAATATATTTAGTTGAGACAGATGTAAGAGAGAAAGAGTTAGAAGGAGAAGGGGGAAGATGAGAAAGTGGGTTTTTTAGTATTTTTATTATTGGGGAGGTCATTAATTATGGTAGTTATTGAATTAATAACATGATTGTTAAATTCAGTGGCAGTTTCTTCAAAAGTTTTATTTGGGCATGGTTTGGGAGGGGAAGGATTTCCTGGATGCAGTATATGATTGACTGAGTTCCAGAATTTTTTAGGGTAAGATTTTAGGGTAGTGGGAAGGTTTGCATAGAAGTTGATCCTGCCTTTGTTGATAATTTTTTTAATTTGATTTCTAAGTTCTTTGTAAGTCTGTAGGAGAGAAGGGGTCTTTGTTTTGGTCCATAATTTCCATATCTTGTCACGCCTTTTCATCAAGGCTCTAGTATGTTTGGTCAGCCAAGGAGTGGCGTTTGCTTTGATTCTGATAGTACAGAGAGGAGCTAGGGAGTTGAGGATGTTTAGAAAGTTAGAGTTGAAAGAGTGGACAGCCTCATCTAAGGGGAATGTAGTGAGATGGGACCAGTTAATATTAGAGAGTTGGTCTATGAAAGAGTCTGGACTAAAGGATGAGGTTTTGTGGGAGGTGATAAACCTGAAGGTCTGGTGAAATGGGGAGTGTGTCTTTTTAATACGATAGGGTAGTGGTCACTAAGGGAATTTGGTAGAGTATGAGAGTTGTGGTCATTTTGGGGATGAGACACCAAAATTCAGTCCAGGAGAAACTGTGGCAGGTGCGACTTGCTAATATGGGTAGGGGAAGTGATTAGTTGCTCAAATCCATGTAGGTTGATATAAGAGGTAGTTTGGGGAGTTTGAATTGTAAGCCAATCTATGTTTATGTACCCTAGAATGATGGTTTCCTTAAGGATGGTATGTGAGAGGTGGTGTAGGATGTTCTCTAGTATACTAAGATTATCACCAGGGGGAATGTAGATTGCTACAACACTTATGGTGGTAAAGTTGTTAAGTTTAATATTGGTATGTAGGAGTTCAGCTGTAGAAAAAGTGGGTAGAGGGAGGTTTGGGGTAGTTATTAAGAGGTGGTCATGGAAGAGTATGGCTACCCCTCCTCCTCTTTTCTTTTGTCTATCAAGTCATAGGATGTTATAGCCAGGTGGGATAATTTTTCTATCTTTATTATATGGTTTCAGCCAGGTTTCAGTTAGCGTGACTATGTCAGGGGTATAGTTAGCTAACCAGGCATGGAAGTCCTGTACTTTCTTTACTACACTCCTGAGGTTAACTAAGAAAATACAAAGCATACTGGACGACCAGGAAAAGTAAAATTTTATTGAGCGCTTTCATCAATTTTTAACTATGACTTCTTCAGAATAAAATCAAGTTACACACTGAGTCTTATATAACCAGTGCAATCAATCAATTAAAAAAACTGTAAAAAGTACATCCACTTTTTAAAGGTACAGGCTCCCTTAACGCATTTTACTTGTAATTCATGTAAATATAACTATATTTTCATAACCAAAAACAAATAAAACAATAACATTCTTGTCATGGTTGTAAAAACATGGAATATTTAAATGCAGAAGTCTGTTTTTAATTAAAAAAAACTACTAAGTGAAACCATATCATTAAGCCCTGGGCTAGTGGTGGCATTGACCCTCAATTGCCATAACAGTTCTTTATACTCCAGTAAATGGTCAATAGGGCCTGAGGTGGACACACTCCTGAGGTTGATAGAGCAGAAAGATACTTGCTTTTTTAAGGGGGTGAGGTTTTTTAGATGCTTGTACAAGAGGATTATTATTTATGGTAGGTTGGGAGGGGCCTGGGTTAGGATGGGTGTCTCCTGATAGAAGTAGTGGTTTGAAGTAGAGTAAGTGTTTAAATGAGGGGACAATCTTTTTCTGCTTTGATGTGGTTGGGAGGGAGGGAGATAATTTTATTTTAGGAAGGGGAGTGGCATAGTTTGGTTTAGAAGGACTGGTTTGCAGAGGAGCCTCAGGTTTGTTATTTGGATGTAGAGTACTGTTTGTTGGGTAGAAGTAGGGTGCATGTAGATGTGTGTGATAGGATGTGAGGAGATATAAGAAGTAAAGTATAGGTATCAAGAGTAAGGCTTGAGGCTTGAAAGACATGAATTGAAGGTAGAGTATGTGTAGAAAGTGGGAAAGTTGAGGTGTATGAAGGTACTATAGGGGAAGAGGTATGTCAGTATGGAAGTAGTTGGGAGGGGCAGGGGATGAGCGGGAAGGGCTGTGGTTCAGGTGGATAAGTATAAAGGAAATGATATGGGTTGGGTGGGACTGGGGTGGGAGAAGGGCGAACGGAGTGGGGCCCTACTGAGCAGCTGCTGAATGTGAAAAAAACTATCAATCAGCCCTTTTTCAGATTAGCTCAGGATTTCTTAAAGATAATTGGAAATTATTCTGTTTAATTGCAGGAAGTTATATAGTATTTTATTGGGGTAGTGAGATTGCAGAGTGTAGTTTGGGAAACAGGGTCATTATAGGACGTCAGGGTCTCAAAAGTATTGGTAAATAGAATATATTTTACTGGATATATCAGAAGGTATATTTCATTGTTTGCCAGCATTTAAGTAATCACTTTGTTGCTAACTTACTTAAAGCATCAAGTTTGTTTTATGTAAACACTGATGAAAGTTAGTATATTTTAATTATCACTGCATCCATCTTCCCCCATTTCCTACACATAAGGATTTTCATATCTGTCATTTCTTATTATAAAATGAGTGAAATTATAGATTAAAAACAACAAATTCACTTATTGTGATTAATGATTACAAGTTCCCTTTCCATATTCATAAATTACCATTTTATGGCATATACTGAACTTTTTTAGATTTAAATGGCAACATTCTATTTTGTATAATCAGCAAAGGTTAAACTAAGAGATTATTGCCAATTTAATACTATTTCTTCAGAATGTGATTGTTACATTCTGTGACATTCTTAGTTCAGGCTTCTGTTGTTTCCCTTGAACAACTTTGTCAATTTGATATCATGTATAAAACATTAGTTACCTTGGTAACAGCTTAAGTATTATGGATGGTTAAGATGTGCTACAAAACCACAATTCAAGTTAAAGGAATTATGACTTGTTATGCACATTTACTTATATAAGAAAACCATCATGCTTCCCCTTGATGTTGAATGTAGTGTTTGCCATTTATGACAAGTCAAAACAGTAGTATCATTACACTCAAGCCCATGTTATTAAACTGAGTGTCTATTGTCAGTTTAATACTATTTATTCAGAATATGATTGTTACATTCTGTGACATTTCAAGTTCAGGCTTCAATTGTTTCTCTTGAACAATCTTGACAGTTTGATGTTATGTATAAAATTTTAGTTACGTTGGTAACCGCTTAAGTATTATATTTAGTCAAGATGGGTTACAAAAACTACAATTCAAGTTAAAGCAATTACATGACTTATTATGCATATTTACTTATATAAGAAGATCATCATGCTTCCCCTTGATGTTCAATGTAGTGTATGTCATTTATGACAAGTTAAGACAGTAGTGTTATTATACATAAGCCCATGTTATTAAGTTCTGTCTTTAATATCTAAATTCAGCAGACAGCTTCATCTTATATGATAATTATATATTTTATGCCTAGATTTACTAAAATCATACATTACATAACTATTGCGTGATTTTTTTTGGCTGTTGCTTAGTTATTTGAGAGACCACAAACTGTAATGTTTATTCGTATCATTAGCTCATTCCAAGCACGTTTGTACAGTCCATAGATTTAAATTAGGAGACCCTTCTAGTTTCTTATTTGTTATAAGTATATTTCCATCCTTACATACACACATATCAGTACTTCAAGCATGGGCAACAATGCCCATCCAGTTTTCCAGAATACCATTCACTACTTCATGTGGTATGTTTCCAGGCTGTTCTTAAAATATTCAAACCAATATTTGTCCTGTTCTATTTTACCACCCTGTTCCATGCAGTGGCCACTCTGCCAGTGAACCACTGAGCACACCTTTCATTCCCACAGATATTTCCACGAAGGAAATCTGATGACTGTCTAGCACTTCCCTGCAACCCCAAACACCCCAAGAGTCAGCTATCCTCATATGCCCAACATGTCCAAGCAAGCTCAGCTCCTAGACCACTGCAAAGGGTAATGCACAAAATCAAGTGCTCTTAGTCTTTCACAATAACTCAGACTTCCACTCTTATGTAAGTCCTTAATGTGTTCGGACCAAAATACAATTTAAATATAAAACTGCACTTATTATTTATTTATTTTTTTATCAAGAATCAAATTAATGAGCTAAACGAAGTGTTGGTAGACCATCAATATATATACATGTAGTTTAAAACAGCCCTTTTATTATATATATATATATATATATATATATATATATATATATATATATATTTATTTATTTTTTTAAACCAAAAATGTCATTGCCGAGAATCATCTCGGAGGCTCCTCAGAGCCGTTAAGCATTATCATCACTCTGTTTCCATTACCATAGCAAGCTGGGAGCATCTGTTTCTGTTATTGTGTCTGTGTACTACATACCAGAGGCTCATGATGCAGCTCATGATGCACCTGAAGCAAAGCTTCACTTCACTGCAACTTCAAGCCTAAATTCCCTCCCTTTCAGCGAGGCAGCAGCCAGGAAAAGAACAGAGATCAAATAGATAAAAAAAAAACAAAAAAACTTCCCAACAAGCCACCACAACAAGAGACAACCCACTCCTCCAGCCCTCCCACCTCTCACTCAGCAGATGTACAAACAAACCATTCTCTGCCAAAATATCCCAAATCACAGTTCTATACACCCCCCTCCCCTGGATCTAGGCTAAAACACCAAATGTTTCTTCCTAATACACAAAGATCAGTAAATCTCGATCACAAGCTACAACCCACAGCTTCCCGGAGACGAAAATGGCAACATATAACAGCTGCCAGACACAGTTGCATCCACACACACCATATCAGGCTTAATCAAACAGCACTCGGAGCTATGATACCTGCCATAATTTATATTAATTATGTTTAGACAGAATAATAATGACATTTGTACTAGTTGCCAGACACGGCTGCATCCATGCACACCATATCAGGATTGGTCAAACAGCATTCAAAGCTATGATACCTGAGATAATTGATATTAACTATGTTTAGACAGAATAATAATGACATTTGTACTAGCTGCCAGACACAGCTGCATCCACGTACACCATATCAGGATTGACATAATTGATATTAACTATAGTTAGACAGAATAATGATGACATTTGTACTAAAAGCTTGTTACTATTATTTAAACAGGATATACATGGCATTTCTAAATAATACTTTAACTGAAGAAGGCATTAGTTTGTATGACAGCATTTGTTTTCAAAACACTCTAATGTTACTGCTATTATATATCATGTTAATTTGTTACATTTGAGTCTGAACTCTGATGAATGGTACCTTGTTGAATTAGTTAATTACTTAAATTATTATAAGTAAAAACAATGAAATATGAACAAGATAAGTATTCACTGAGTTCAAGTAGGGGAATAGAAACTTCTATGTTTGTATTATATGCTGCTTTGTTTGGCTTATATATAATGTAAATAGTAACCCATCTTGACCTACCTTTGTTTGTGAAGAATTATTGGACTCTTTAAACATTCTGAATAAATCATTACTGTTTCTCAGTTGTTTAAGAATCCCTCCTTTTTTTAAAATAAAAACAGATGACAAGTGATGCACCATATCAGTTGATACTTTGAGAGATGTAGTTGAAAGAGTTATTTTTTTGGGACAGCTATCTTGGAATCAGTTTTTTGTTTCTTCTTTCTAGCATCAGTCCAGTGATTTGTTTCTTTTATTCTTTTAAGAGTAGGCGCCATCCATTCCATTTCTTTTAGGATAGACACTGTGTTGTTGTTTTTGATGAATATAGTAGCTTCTTCTAAGTCATTACAGGTTCTCATCTCATTGGCAAAAAGTATTTTTATCTTGGCTGGAAAGGCCAGCTGTGCTTTAATGTTGTTTTCTTTCAACAGATTTATTATTGGACTTTTTTCCTTTGTTCTAGTATTCTGGAAGAATAATCATTGTCAAACCTTATCAGGCTTTGATTGTATTTTAAGGGTGATTTTCTCAAAGCAGATTTTAATATTAGTTCCTTGTCCAGAAATGAAAGAAAGTTTATAACTATGGATGTAGGTGGAGTATTTGTTGAGTTAGAAGCAGGTTTCCTCAGTGCTCTATGTGACCTTTCAATTCCAAATGAAAGTTCCTCTTTCAAGTCTAAAAATTCAGGAATCCAGGTTGTTAAGAATGAAATAATGCCTTCTCCTTCAGTGTTTTCAGGCAGACCAAAGATCCTTATGTTGTTTCTCCTTTCCCTGTTTTCTAAGTCATCTATTTTGTTAAGCAGCCATGAATTCTGTTTAAGCAGAAATTCTTTTTGGAATTCCTCCTGTTTGAGTCTCCCTTCAATGTCATTTAGAGAAGTCTCTATATTTGTTATTTTTGTATGGTGTTGCTGTAATAGTTCCTTAAGAGTATCAGTTTGTTTTTGAGAATTTAATTTGAGGTTTTCTAAGTCATTTTTAAAGCCATCCATCTTCAAAGATAGTTCCTGTAAGGTAGATGTCATCAATTGCAGTTCTTTTTTCAAAGCAGCATCTGGATTAGAATTCCTTGTGTTGTTTATATTCAGTGGCTCAGTATATCTCCAAGTTTTTGACAGGAACATTTTTGTATAACTCCACCAAAATTGATATTTATGTAGTTTAATAGTTTATCTATAGATCTCTGATGTTTTAAACTTGAAAATAACATTTTCCTATATTATTATACTAGTTTATGGAGCTCTCAAAATTCACTGCTCTCAGTTGGCTATCTAGGCTCCGCCCCCGATGCTGACAGTATTTTATTAACAATAGATGTTGAATCGTTATATACTGTACTTCTGCATAATTATTGTATTGAAACAGTGACTGATTCTTATAGGAAAAAGAACAATGGCACACCAGCACAACACGAAAGAAAAGGTAAACTTTTAGATATGGTGCTTAGGTACAATTTCTTTATTTTTAATGGAAATTACTATAAACAAAATATTGGTATAGCCATTGGGGCACATATGGCCCCTAGCCTAGCCAACATAGCCCTAGGCAAGTGGGAAGAAGATTATATATATATAACAACAGAGAGTATATGCAACACACCACGATGTATCTGTGCTTTACTGATGATATTTTTATCATGTGGAAATGAGATAGTGTTAAATTAGAAGACTTTATCAGTTGTTTGAATCAAACCACCAGCTTTCTGCATTTCACTCTTCCCACAGCCTCACCCTGGCAGTCTTTTTAGATATGCAGATTACTAAAGACTTGGACCAAGGTAAAATTGACACAGACCTTTACAGAAAACCTCCCAGCCTACCTACCTATCAACCTGCTGCATAATACGAGTCTCTATCCCACCAGAATATAATATAAGTTGTTAAATCCCAGAGCTATACAATGACTAGGGTCACTACAAAAATGGAACCCTTCCTTAAGAACCTAAATTAACTTGGAAATGATTTTTTGGTGAAGGGATATGAAAGCAATATGTTAAGAAGCATTTTGGAACCTATAATTGAACTAAAAGGTACCAATGCACCAGCATTTAACAGGCCTTATAGGAGAGTGTTAAAGAAATCTATGGACAACAAATCTAAAGACAGTTGTATCTTGACTTTTACTGTTGACTATGACAGCATCATTAATGTTATTAGAGAGAATTGGGCCATAATTGCTAAAAGCTCATATTTAATGGACATCCTTGGAGAAGCTCTTTCCTTTGTGTACAGGAAAGCCAGAAACATCAGAAGTTGGGTTGAAGGTAGGCCCAGACCACAGGATACATGCACCAATAAGTGTGGAGCCAGCTGTGTCTTTTGTTTAACTCAATGCAGGTTGTTTACAGGGCTAGCTGCAATGACTGTGAAGCATTTTATGTGGGAAAATTCTCAATGGACTTAAAAGAAGGGTTTCTAGCCATGTTTCTGAAATTAGAGCTAAGTGCTAGAATAATGAACTGGCTCAGCACCTGCAACTGCACAAAGACACGCTGGCTTTAAATTTCAAATTATTGATCATGTGGACCTTTTGGAACTGGAAGTAGACATCCCTTTCTTTTAGAGAAAATTGAACTACTCTGGCAGCTAAAACTGAACTCTTTTAGAAAACCAGGGCTTAATTATTATTGTTCCATATAAAGCAAACTAGATCTCAGAAAACTGCCCCACTGTTTAAAAGACTATTACAAGACTGATATGATTTAAAAACAAATATCAAACACTGTTTACTTCTTTTAGCACTAACTTACAGTGCTATAAAGGACATGCTTTAGGTGGCTCGTATATACATTAATCATTTTTGATGGCTCCACATTAAATGCTACTTTAGATTTTCAACTAAATACTTTTGTTACATTTTTTTTCTTTTAAGCAATGGAAGTCTGATAGTGCACACAATGTGCATGGGCTTAGTCTGATAGTGCACACAATGTGCATGGGCCTATTTTTTTTCTTTTTTTTCTTTTCCTTTTTTTCCCTTTTTTCTGTTTTAAAGGATGCAATTACTCTTTGAATGCAGTCTTATACTCTCAAACTAATTGTTTTCTTAGTTAGATGCCACACTTTAACAGTTCACCATGGCCTTAGTGCTTTATTTTTAACATTTATCACAGTATTTCCAGCTTAGCAACTATTTTTTATATTTTTTCATCCTACTTAGGTTTTCAGGGTTATATCTATACACGTTTGTTCATATTATGACTTGTTTTTGCCACACAAACCTGATGAAGCATTTATTTGATACGAAAACAATCTTTGTTAAAAGTTGTATATTTATTAATATTTATTCTGGTAGATGTCTATTGGTAGATCTTTTTGTTAGTCAGTCATTTTTAGTTAGTTTTTTAATTAATAAACTTTTGATTAATTGGTTAGCCTATACAAAGTGTTAATAAACTGGTCTTAGACTGTAATTGTCTCTAGCTTTCAAGATTCAATTTTAGTTAGCACAGACTCTGATTATATTATGGTGTTAATTAATTTAGGAAGGCATTTATAAACCCTGAAGAAACCTCACAGTGTAGAGGGTGTAATGTTCACTTTACACCCTTCACACTGTGAAGTTTCTTCAGGGTTTATAAATGCCTTCCAACTGAATTTTAGGTTTTCTCTTATAGGATATTACTACCTACACTGCTGGCACTGTGATACTTGCAGTAAACATATTTCATCAGCTATAGTCTAGGACAGAACCTAATCCACCTACGGTAGTGGTTCTTAAAAAATGAAAATAATCCAAATAATCAAAAAACAATTATCCCCAAAAATAAAATAAAGTGAAATAAGGATGTTGTTTCATACTGTACCTAGACTGTATGATTCACTCATTACTTGATTCTAACATTAATGCCTCTAATCAAACTAAATTCAGATACTTCTGTATTCTGTCCTACAAGCATCACTTTGTGGAACTACAACAGTAATCACTATGCTACATAAGACATGTCAAAGTATAAAATGATGTATCCTCTATCTGGAAAGAAAAAAACATTGATAATAATGTTCTCAACCTATGCTAAAATTCTCCCTTAAAGGGTTTTTGACACAATTTTTTTTTTATAAAATAATGTTATTTTTATCATCTTTGCTGTTAGTTATATTTTGGTAGCTATTAATCAAATTATTTTATTTATAAAAGAAAAAAGTATGTAATGTGCAGACTAGTTCCAATGAATATTAATGAGCCTTGCAAGGTCCTCTTAATGTCTTCATATCATCTGGAGACAGGAGAATTTTTTGGAAGGAGAGAAGGCTTGTTTTTGTTGTATGCTTTTTAATACGTTGACAACTGTGGGATCTAACACTGATTCTATGTATGGATTAAATTTGGAGTTGGAGAGTGCAGATGATAAAATCAGTTTTGTGAGGGGTTTGCCATGTAATTTTCTTTTTGTCCAAAATATTTTGCCATATATGTTTAACTTCTAATAATGCAGATAGAAGTATGTGAATTAATTGGAAAGTGCAACACTGTAAGCGTTCAGGAAGGACATAACAACAGCATGAGGTGGTAAGATTTCAACGTACATGTTTTTATAATCTGTATGTATAAGGTACACACTGCTTAGGATTATGATTTTATTTTCATTTATTTATTTATTTTATTATTCCTTTAGATACAATGTGAAGCATGGTTGCTGTACGGCAGTAGTTGCATTGTTTTGGTATGAACCAAGCTGCACTTATATAAATAATTGTTTGCTCTTTAAGGTCTGGATTTTGCTGAGGTACAGAATGTGTCATGACACTGGGCCAGAGTCCAAAAAAAAGTTGTGGACAGCACAGCTCGCTGAAGGAAGATGTCAGCACATCAGCGATGGACACAATTCCACAAATACAATAAAACAAGAGTAATTAATAATATATTCAGCTTAAGATAATTATGAAATCTCCATATGCCTGCGAGATTCCAAAACACAATGTGTGTGCATCATCATCAACATCATGATCATCATGATCATCATCAGCCCCCCTTTTCCCCATTTTTTTTTACATGGGGTCAGGCTATTGTGTTAACTGTCGCCAACTCTCTTGATTCCATGCCACACTCCTGCCTTCTTCAACATCCATGCCTGACTCTTACAAATCTTCTTTCACACAATCCATCTACCTCTTTGATGGATGTCCTCACTTCCTCTTACCTTCTTCCTGTCTGTCCCAAATCTTCCTTACCAGATTGTCTTCTGCTTTTCTACATGTGCCCAAACCACCATAATCTGTTATCTTTGATCTTTTCTGCAATTGGAGCTACTTTGGCTTCTGTGCTTATGCTCTCATTTCTTCATCTGTCCCACAGTGAGCATCCTACCACCCTTCTCAGGCATTTCATGTCCATCACCTATAGCTTCTTCAGCAGATCTGCCTTTACTGCCCAGGTTTCTGTACTATACTGTAGTACTGGTCGCACCACTGTCTTGTACACCTTACATTTCAGCTTTTTGGCATTCTTCTGTCATAGACTACACCTGACACTCAATGCCAGTAGGGTGCAGCCCCTCTGATTCTAGTTTTGACCTCTTCATTCTGACTTCCCGTTTCCTCAACCACCACTCCCAGATACTTGAAGCTATTTACCTGTTCCACTATCTTCCCTTCTATCTCTATTCTCAGTTTCTTCTGATTTCCCCAATTTGCTGCCATTACCACTGTCTTATCTTTGCTTAGTGTCATTTCATGTGCCTTCAGTTGTGCATTCCATTCTGCTGTCCTTTGCTGAAGTTCTTGCTCAGAGTCTGCCTGTACTGCCACATCATCTGCATACAGCAACTTTGTTGATCTGTCCCATCTGACCTGTTTGCTAATGTAGTCCATCACCAGTATGAACAGCAATGGGCTCAGAGCTGAACCCTAGTATACACTCACTCCCACTGGGAGCCCCTCTGTGAGGCTGAACACTGTTTGTACTTGAGTCACTTGGTCCTTGTAAATAGCCTGCACTAATTCTGCCAATATTTTTGGGACTTCAAACCACTGCAGTACTGCCCAGAAAAGCTTTCTTGGGACCTTGTTGTATGCTTTTTCCAAGTGTAGGAATGCCCCATTGGACTCTCTCCTCATCTCTAGCTTTTTCTCAAGTATCTGTCTCACTGCAAACAATGGGGCAATTGTGATGCATCCTGATCTGAATCCAAACTGCTCACTTCCCATCTTACATTCTACTACTCTGTGTACCCATTTATCAATCGACCTCTCAAGAACTTTCATGGACTGTGATAAGAGTTTGATGCCTCTGTACTGCCCACAGTTGTGGATGTCCCCTTTGTTCTTGTACACTGCGACAAGTATGCTTATTCTCCAGTCATCTGGAATACACCTTTCTCTCCACACTGCTATGAGTACCCTCAGGAGCCATTTCTCCCCTATCTCACCCAGCATCTTTATCATATCTGCTGTAACCTCATCTGAGCCTGCTGCTTTCTCTGACTTCATTTTCCTTAGTGCTGTTCTTACTTCTTCTAGGATGGGCTCCTCTTCTTCTCTCATCGTAGGCTGTTTCTGGGGCAGTACAGCTTATGTGGGGTTTTCTTCATTCAGAAGCTGCTGGAAATACTCCTTCCATCTGCCTTTGATGTCCTGTGGACTGGTGAGCAGGTTGTTGCTGGCATCCCTTATGAAGGGTGCCTGACTATCTTCTTTATCTTTCTGTCTTTGCTTTGCAATGTAGAAATCAGATGGCATAATGATTAAGATCTTTGCTTCCCATGCACAAGGTATAGGGTTTGATCCTGTCCTTCAACCAATGCCTGTTTGGAGTTTATATGTTCTCGCTGTGTCTCCATGGGGTTCCTCCCATGTCCAAAAAACATGCTTAGTGTTTCCATCTCAAACTCACCAATGAATGGAGTGGTGGAGAGCAGCACAGACTCTACATGGCATCCTATAGGGGGAAGAGTTGTACAGACCAACTGCTTTGGGCATCTACTGTGGTGTGCAGTATCCTCAAGATAGGAGAACATGGATCACAGACTGCACGCCGTGGCAGGGCTAGCTATACGACAGTGTAAAATATGGTTCTAGGTGATTTGGTCATGTTGAATGTGTGTGCATAAGAACAATGAAATATGACAGAGTAGTGCATCAATGTAGTGTATAGGAGCTAGCAAGTTAGGCTGGTGCACGGCAAGAGCACTTGTTAGACCCAAAATCAGAAAAAAGGCCAGCACCAAGGAAGGTTCAAAAGTAGTTTAATAAAACTGAAACTAGACCGGTTTCAGCAACAAGGCTTTCATCAGTAGTATAGTCAGCAAAAAGCACTTAGTCATCATCTTATATAATGTTCTCTAAGGCATCTATATGACATCACTTCCTGATAAGTCAAAAATGCAAACAAGGCAAAAGTAATTGAAAAATACAATCAAGGCAAAAGTAATTGAAAAATACATAGTTCAGTAAACAAAAAAGTTTGCCTGAGTTGCATGCATATCTCCAGATTATAATGACATGTTATCAAACATCCCACTGCCAAATTTACATTCACCATCATTGATCATATCATAGGGAATCGATCTTTTAAAACAGGTTGGCATGATATCCTAAATACCAAAGAAAAAAGGTGGATCATTAAACTTGGGGGGCTTTTCCCTCCTGGATTAAATGATAAATTATAATTTGTAATTAACCATCACTTGCATTACGTATATGTACTTATTTCTTATCAGGTTGCATTGCTTAGGTTTTTGCATTTCAGCTCATTTTAGGATACTGTGGCTGGTATTCAACACCAGAATTCTTATAACCTGACTTTTGTTTCGGGTTTATTTTGGGCATTTACCCTTTATTGTATGTTTTTTATTAAGTTTGTTTATTATCATTGATATACCAGTATACTGTGTCTCTTTGGATTTTTTTCATTATAATCTGGAGATATGCATGCAACTCAGGCAAACTTTTTTGTTTACTGAACTATGTATTTTTCAATTACTTTTGCCTTGATTGTATTTTTCAATTACTTTTGCCTTGTTTGCATTTTTGACTTATCAGGAAGTGATGTCATATAGATGCCTTAGAGAACATTATATAAGATGATGACTAAGTGCTTTTTGCTGACTATACTACTGATGAAAGCCTTGTTGCTGAAACCGGTCTAGTTTCAGTTTTATTAAACTACTTTTGAACCTTCCTTGGTGCTGGCCTTTTTTCTGATTTTGGGTCTATCAGAGTAGTGCATCAACAATTTTATGAAAGCACTTGGTGAAGGCCATTTGTGCTTACCTTTTACATTAGAATTATTTAAGATTTTATAAGCAATCCTCTGATTTCCAGAATATATCACTCAAAAAAAATGAAACAAGCTGCATTTAATACATTAGAGCAGGCTATGGTACTGCAAGTCATAATAAAGGATAATTTGCCATTGCATCCCAGAAGGTAGCCAGCAGTGGTCCGAGCCAGGATATCATCATATATAAAATTAGCATGTGAAAGTAGCAGGACAACTGCTATTATCACAATAAATGTAGCATTGTGCACTGTTTGGGAAAGTATCATAATCAACAGAACTTAAATGAAGGGGTGGTATAATAGTGAAATGCATCACACATGTCATAGGGATATGTAATAGGGTTGTACATCACACTATGTGGCATACAGCAGAACAATACTGACAATATGTCAAGGACTGGCCAAAATGCTACATACCTGACATGCCAAAAACAAGTATTATGGGACATGCCTGACATGGAATGTCACACCTAAGGCAACACTATAATGCATTGGTGTGAGCAACAACACGAGTCAGTCAGATGAAGACATATCTGCAGTTTTATGTTGCATCATGACAGATGGTACACATCAGCCATGGAACATGCATCGTTGTATGGGATATGGCAACATAGGTAAATATATGTGTGTGTGTAAGCAGGTAATTATGGAAAGGCACAGATAGGAAGTACATGTCAGCAAGAGGATAACAAAGGGAGATGTGTAACAGAGGTGCATGTTGTGCTGAGGGGTGTTATGTGCAATAACAAAATATAATGACAGAAGTATCACTAACATGCATAATGAGCTATACCTGTGCATGCAACAATGAAATGAGTAATGTATCAAGCAATGCAAAAAGAATAAGGTAATATGCTGATGATCTTGAGAAGTACTTACTGTATGTCAATTATCAAGAGCTTCAAAAACTAGAAACAGGGTGCTTGTCACAGAGAGCAGTGCAATTGTAAATATTTTAACTAACATATAACAATGGCAACTATGTACAACATAACACAACAAGAAAGCAATCACTTAAGTCAGATAAATGACCAGAAAAAGCCTGTGTTATCAAATATTTGGAAAACCACTTACAGATGTAGTAGGTAGTGGTCAGCATAGTGGTCATCTTTCCCACAAGATTAGAATGACACAGCAGGATACACATTGGATCAAATGCAAATTTTACTGTAACACAGTCTAGGGCACAAATACTGATGGCTCACACAGTGGTCTTGGCTGCCCCTGACATTTCAGGAAACACTTGGCCCACAGTGTTTTTCCAAGGAGCTGGTTGTGGTGACAGTAACAGGTTAGGACACAGTGTGGGTAGGAATAGTACTGCAATGTGTCTGTCTGGATGTGACTGTTGGGTTCTGAATAAGTCAGCCAACAGCAGGTGTACATGCATGTTGCAGCACAGACAGTTATGTCCAAGGGCCTTGTATGGGTCTTCTGAAAGAGGGTCTGACTCTCCCCACTGGAGGTAATCTGCTCATCATGGTTATGGTATATAACACCAGGTTTGTACTAGGGCACTACTCTAGCAATGCCATAACAAGGTTTTCAATAGAGCGTGCAGCAGATACCATGCTGTCATTCTGTGCAGTCAGTACTGCTATGATCTCTCCATGTCTGTGCTCCTCACCTTCATAAAACACATGCAACTGCTGCGCTACATGATTGGTAGCATGCAGGCAGGACAGTACAATGACATCCCTGTGATCATTCATGTGTCTGTAACAGTAGCAATACACCATCTGAAATATGTCTACACACATCAGCTACACTTTCACGTGTAGTCTGACAGACAATCAGTCAGGACAGGAGGAGTCACCATCACCACCAGACTCAACATGGGACAGCTGGTCACGGACATCATCATGTCCAACATCTGACACCTCTACATCATCAGAATGACCAGCCACACAATCTACCTGATTGGAGGCTATACCATGAAACTCCTGACTGTACCCTTATGAGCCAGAAAATCAACCTATTACAGTGCCTTGTATGCCATTGTCCACACTACCAGAGAGATGCACATCACATCCCACCTCAGTATCAGTGAATGGACTTAAAGGAGGAGGCAGGAAGTGGATGTCTTCCAAATAAAGACAGACAAGACTTATCATATACATTTACAGAAGTCAAATGAGGCAGGGTATGACTGCCATAACTGGACAAGTATCTAACTATTCTGAATATTAATATTGAATGTTGATAGAGACTTACTGGTTCACTGTGTTTGTGGATGGTTCAGGGGCCCTACAGAGCAGACATAAGTCTTGTAAATCACATATCAAACAATTATGAAGGAAAATGTTAAAACAAACATATATGATGACGTACTTGATATGTCCTCATCTGATGCTACTGCCTGTGGTGAGGGTTGAAATGCCACTGACATGTAAAAAGAGACATGTGCACAAAATTCAGTAGTAAGCACATATATGGCTTCATGTAGCATTGAAAATTATGTGTAACACACAGCAGAATAGATATATACATACCAGATGGCCGACAGAGTTTGGCAGACTACAAGAGTCTTATGCAGATGAACAAAAACCACGTTAAGTCATAAAAGTCACAGTTATCCTTAACAAAATTATAATACAGCAACCATATAGACTGCCTTTCCAGGTATGTCCTCCATGGTCTGGGAACAAATCATCAGGTGGAATCCGGACCTTGTAAGTTAAAGTGAAACAGAAACAAGTGACTATATTATACCTCATTCATAACAGCAGACAGAGGCAGGCAAAGGCTACAAATCCCTTGAAATGAGTCACAGAGAAACATACCTGATGTGTGTGTGTGTGTATATGTGTGCGTACATGTGTGTGTGTGTGTATGGATATATATATATATATATATATATATATATATATATATATATGTATATATATTTTATATATATATATATATGTGTATATATATATATATATATATATATATATATATAAAATAAAAATAGAACTCTGAAAACTACTGAAGACTAAAAAATAATATACTGAAAAACTTCAAAACTTAACTGTCAAATAAATAGAGAGCCAATACATTGCGCTTCATCCAGTTTAATGTGCTGGACTTCCTTAGAAATATGAAATAGTACACTATGATTCCAGAATAAATAGCAAAGATACAAAGCTGTAAATTGACATCATAGCTCTTGAGCCAATATCAAAGCAACAAGTGAAAAATCATGAATATTAATACATCTGAGTGTAAATAAACATGCAGGAAACCATAGTAATGCTGTAAATAACAAATCAAAGGTCACTGCAGAGCATAGAGTCATACATATTAAACATCAACCCCTAAACATAGTGTGTACAAGAACACAAACTAGTAAAGACCAATCAGATAAGAGAAAATATAAAGCTGCAACTGTCAAGAAAGAAGTGACAGTTAGGCTCTCCATTTAAGAACATATTTAATATTTAAACTTTCATTAATACCTGGAGGGGCTTCTGCATTAAGTAAAAGTTGCCACCTTGATTCCTTAACTTCTAAAAGTGTGTCTTTGTCACCAAAAAACAAAGGAACCTGGTCTAGAACCAGGAATTTAAAATCAATAAAAAAAAAAACATGAGCAACTATGTTTAGCTATATTTTTAAATATATTTAATAACAAATAATACAAAAACAAGACTATACTAAATATATATTCACAGTGACATCAGAGTTCAAAATCACAGGAAATAATTAAAACAACATTGAAGGACAGTCTCAAATATGTAAAGAAAACATATCTAAACTAAGTTTCACTACATTCCTGACTATATATAAGAGAGTTACTGTACCCTAGAAACTTACTTATTGAGCAAGGCAGCTGCTGTGGTGAATGGTTCTTGTCAGGTGCAAGTCTGACTACAGAATGATCTGTCTCTCTAAGAGAATTCTCAAATGAATCTCTCAAATATTACTGCTAGGATAGCTTGCAGTACAACATACATTTCTTGTCATCTAACTCTAACCCCCAAATGAAACCCCCACTGCTGGAAGCTGGCAGTATTTAGCATCTACCTGTGAAAATACATTGACCTCAGATCTTAGGCAGATGCTGGAAGTCATAAAACAATTACATTCCTGCACATTTCAAGACTAGTAATTATTTCACCCTAAAGACAACACAGAAAGGTCCCTAGTACAGACATTGTGTCTCTTGCTGTAATGAAACTGAAATATGCCATCTTTTATGGCTTAATTTCAGTTATTTTACTGAAGTTCACCTCCTGTATTCCAGTTCCCACTGTTAAAATATATAGATTTAAACTGTTAAAATATAGCATGTACATTACTTTTCTATTCCAGTAGGGCACACTGTGGTTATTTTTTAAACAGCACTTTGCAAAAACCTTTTCGACACACACTTCTGTACTAGCAGTTTGATATACACATGCCATACAGTTCTAATAAATTTGTAACACAAACATCTAATATAAATCATGTTGATATTCACAAATTACATATAATTATTTACAAAATTCCAGATAGCTGTGCTAGCAGTATCCCCCTTTCTCACAGGTTATAATGTCATACTACTTATAATATGACTGAAAAATAGCAGCAGAAGTGGGTATTGAACTGCTGTGTAATGTGTATCAGCATCAAGGGCAGAGGTATTCCATGCTTAGCAACTTTAGCAGCATTGCTGGTTAACCCTCTGTTAAACACTTGTTATTGTTTTGTGTACTATCTGATATTTTTATTTTTTATTTTTTATGCTCTATCTGGTATTTGTAATAGATTCACAAAAAGCTGGAAGTGTTTTACCAAAATAAAAGTGCAGGTGCACATACTGATGCATTTTCAGTGCAAACCACATCACTTTATTGAAATCTAAATATATTTCTACAAACTGTACATGTGTATATGTACAATGTAAACACTATTTCAAATGAGTGTATGCATATGTGTGCCCGCTCGTTTGTTTGTGAATGAGTGTGTGTGTGTGTGTGTGTGTGTTAACCTCATAAGTAAGAGGTACTTATTATATCAGAAAATACATGTATGGAGACAGAGAGTGTTAAATCATTACTGGTTTAATAGTATATTGCAGAAGTGTACGGCAAGCAATACCAACTGCAATTTTAGTGTAAGTTTACTTATAACTCTGTATGGAGAAAGAGACACATTTGCACAATCAACTATTACTTCAGTAAGATTACAGTGATATAAATATACATTTTGTAAATGGCCACATTTGAGCAAATGCAGAAAGTTTAAACTCATTTACATAACAGTATTGGTTCTCGATATCATGTCTGGAAACACGCTACAGTCAAGAGGGGAAGGGTAATACTTGCAACACACCACCAGTCTAACATAGACCTAATAAACCAACACCAGCAAATAACACACATGAATACATGAAAACATACTCGGAGGCTCTAAATAAAAATCTGCAAATGCAACAGAGACCTCCAAAGCAGACATCCAAGCAACCTCCAGACCCCATCACTAACCATGAAACACATATTTCACATAATCAGCATGCCATGCAATCACAGCCCTTAAGGCAAAATAACATACCCAACACACTAGTAATAGGTGACTCTATAGTCAGGCAAACTGATGTCCCATGAACTAGGCTGGACAAGGAGAAGGTTACAGTTGGCTGCCTGTTGGGCGCCAAGATCCGCCACATAACACAAGCACTCAGGTCACTCCAGAACAAGTACTAATATGACTCTGTCATTGTCCATGTTGGTGTGAATGACCTCAGATGCACCTCCCTGGACTACATGAAAAGATACATGGAAGAGCTCTCTGATTATGTAGCCCAGGCCGGTATGACCCTGACCCTGAGTAGCATCCTGCCCCACCAAAAATGATGCCACAGTATAAAGAAAAAAAAAGATCAATTTCAACAATTGGCTAAGTTTCTGGTGTCATTCAAAGGGGATCCAGTATCTGTCTGTCTGCCTGGGGTGACATGCTCGACAAGCCACGTTGCTTCGCAAGAGATGGCTTGCACCTGTCACTCTTAGGCTTTTGAATACTGGCCAAGGCTCTTGCCGCCCCCATAGTGCCTTTTTTAGGCAAGGCTCAAAAGACAAACCCATCACCATAAATAGCACAAGTAACCAAAAACTGAGGGTAATGCTACTCAACACCAGAAGTCTAAACCTCAAAATGCATGCACTGATGCAATCCTCAGTAATGAGAACATCGCCATCTGTGCAGTAACAGAAACCTGGTTTAAGGCTCCTGAGAGCACCCCAGCACTACTAGACTTTAACTCATACCATACCTTTCGGCCACAGAACCAAGACCGAAACACAAAAGGTGGGGGTGTATCCATATTCATCAAGGATACCTACACCTCCAGGTTAGTGGCACAGCACAATGCATCAGAGATCATCCATGCACAACTAACAATGGGCAAAACTGCAATCCAAATTGTAGCTTGCTACAGATCACCCACCATGACCCAGGACCCCCATTCCGCATTTCTGGAGACACTGGGAAATATGAAGGTTCTACCAAACACCCTAATACTGGGTGATTTCAATTACTCAAACATAAACTGGGAGAACTACACAAGTACTAACTCCCTTGCTCATCGCTTCCTAGAATTTATAAACTCGAATGCCATGGATAAACTGGTCAACACCCCCACCAGAGGGAACAACATATTGGACCTGGTCATCACCAACATGGATGACCAGTGTTCCACACCGGAGGTCAACCCCTTGCTGGTTAGATCAGATCATAGACTAATCACTCTGGAAATCCACATTCCACCCCCACCCCCAATCAAGGAAACCACCGTGAAAAACTTTTCAAAAGCAAACTTCACATTACTTAAGACCGAGGTGGAAAGGTTCACAGCTCCCATGCAAAAGGACAATGCTGTCCAAGATGCTGAAAACTTTACAAAGGCACTCTATGAGCATCGGCAGGAATGCATGGATCATGCTATCTCAGGTAAAACCAAGACTCACTCCTCCAAGAAAAGGAAACCAGTTTGGTGGACCCCTGCCATAAACAAGCTATACAACAGAAGAAGGAAACTAGTACAAAAAAGTGTAAAATCCCAAGAAGGAAAGACATCCCTGATCAGTATCAGCAAGAAACTACGATCCCTCATTAAATCATCCAAGGCTAGTTTCGAAAGAAAAATTGACAATGACTCCAAAGATAACCACAAAGCGTTTTTTAGCTATGTCAAGAACCTAAGTGGAAATTCTCAGATCTGCTCTGAGTTAGTGCAGAATGGCAAAAAATACACTGAACCGAATGATATTGCCAACATTCTGGCAGACAGGTTTAGTGCAAACTTCACCCCTCTCTCACCCCCTAAAGGGCCGATAACCATACCAGAAGAATGTACGGCCCCATCAATCACCGACACACAGGTTAAAACAGCCCTATCCAAAGCCAAAAACACAGCGTCAATGGACTGGATGATGTGCCAGGCTGTGTCTTACAAGAGCTCCAAAATGAACTAACCCCTCACCTAAACACACTGTTCAAACTCAGCCTCTCTACTGGCTATGTACCCACAGAGTGATGCACAGCAACAGTTATCCCACTCCACAAAGGTGGAGCCACAACGGACCCCAGGAACTATCGCCCTATAAGCCTGACTAGCCTGGTCTGCAAGGTTATGGAGCACATCATCATGGAACTCATTAACAGAGACATTGGGAACCTCCAAACCTTGGAACCTACCCAGTTTGGCTTTGTTAGGGCAGATCATGTCTCCTAGACTTGGTGGACTTTTTTGAGACAGTTACCAACGCATTAGACGAATGAAAGGAGGTCCACACAGCCTACCTAGACCTCGCAAAGGCTTTTGACACCATTCTCCATTCTAGTATTATAGACAAGCTCACCAGCTTGTACATAAACCCCTACATCATGAGATGGGTTGCCAGCTGGCTCATGGATACGACCCACATGGTGAGAGTTGCAGGCTCTACGTCCGACTCTAAACCAGTTACAAGTGGTGTGCTCCAGGGCTCATTCCTAGGACCCCTCCTGTTCGGTATATACTTCTCAGAGGTACAGGCAAGCATAGGAGGACTATAGCTGACCAAGTTCGCAGACAACTGCAAACTAGAGTCCATAATTGATTCTCTGGCTGATACAGACACCCTTCAGAAGGGTCTCACTGAGATGGATACCTGGTGTCAAAATCATGGCCTCAAGCTAAATGCCAAAAAGTGCATAGTCATCCCCTTTGGAAAAAATAAAGTACCCATGAGCTACCACATACGTGGTAGTCCCCTAAATACAGAAAATGTAATAAGGGATCTGGGGACCCCAGTAGATAGTAATCTCTCCTTTGATAATCATATTACCAAGGTTGTTAGAAAATCCTTCTATGTGGTCCACCTAATCACAAAAGGGTTCGCATCTAGAACAAAAGAGGTTATTGTGCCTCTTTACTCATCACTCATTAGACCCATCATAGAATACAACGCCCCATTTGGGATGTACCTTACAAGACACCTGCAACAGCTGAAAAGACCACAAAAGTACCTCACCAAGAGGATTACTGGCCTCAAACAGATGTCCTATGCAGCCCGACTCAAGAAACTCCAGCTGTACTTGGTTGCATACCACTTACTCAGAGGTGATCTCTGCCTGACATACAAGGCCATGATCAACCCAGAATTGATGGACATGCTCTACCTAAAAAAAAAAAAAATCCCAGAGAGCCACACGCTCTAGAGATATAAACCTCACCACAATGATAAATAGGGCATGCTGGAGGGTTAGATTCCTGTCCCAGAGACTCCCCATGCTTTGGAACAGGATTCCAATATACATCAGGCAGAGCCCCTCTCTAACACTCTTCAAGAGAAACCTTGATGGGTGGATGGGAAACAGAAAATTTACCCTGGGGATCACTGCAGTGGCTCTGCTGGACAGTGGCGCAGGGAACTAATCTAAGGGGGGGTGGCAAAAGCCAACACATTCTGGCTAGGCTTATAAATGCCCTTGGGCAGATAAGCCTAGTACTTACCTATGAACCTATGAACCTACAGTGATACCATATTTGCAATATACAATAAATCATTGTGTCTTAAATGGAAACTATAGGGTGAAGGTGCTAAGGTATGGAATATCTCACTTCCAGTGGATCTCTAAAGGGTCTCTGTGGACTTCATCAATCCAGTCATGCATTTGCTGTGGCTCCCTTTGATGAACTCTATTGCATCAATGGCAGACTTGCACAGCTGTTCTGTAGACCACAGGCCTGTTCCACATATCAAACATCTGAAGTTCCTTTGCTTTGCTTGCATCCTTGACTGACATCACAAATAAATGGGCATGCAGCTACAGGGTTTCCTCATTGGTCCAGTTGGGAGTCTGGACCACCCTCAGCCATCTGACTGACATCACAAATAAATGGGCATGCAGCTACAGAGTTTCCTCATTGGTCCATTTGGGAGTCTGGACCACCCTCAGCCATCTCTCCATCAGCATCTTCTCTCCTGGATAACAATAGAAAACTCTGTCAGAAAATTGCTTGTTCAGATACTATTCAGTTTGCAGGTAGCAAAGGAATGATCTGGAATAATTTTAGTGTCACATTTTAAATTTGCTGTGAGGTGGATGTCAAAAACATCTGAACACACACACAGACATTGGCTAATACTTACCAGGTGTGCCAGACTCTGAACTTTTATGACACATTATTGGCTAATGCACTGAAATCCATGAGTTTACACTGACTTACACTGATGCAATTCAGAAATATTCTATGCCAATTAACCACATAAATTATGTGTAGCACAAAAGGTACTTAAATTCATATGTTTACATTACTCCCTTTCTCCTAGGAGGAAACCTTCACTTTAGGAAAGGGTAAGATACTCAAAACCTGTAATTGTGTCTCTACATGCTGTAATTCCAACTTTTGAATTATACATAGCCAAACGATACTTAAATCAGGTGTATATATTTTTATCAAAATATCTTGAAGTGTTTTCATGTCTAAGATTAAGTTTCCTATTACAACAGTTGCTTATATTACATTGTGGAGTACACTGTATACCTACTGATTCCACAGGTTTCACAGACATTGGTGGGATTAATTTCATATTTTTTTTCAGTAAATGACCTGCCATCCATCTTAAAGCTGTGTATAACTGTATTGATATAGTCATATGGCATTGCTGTCATCCCTACTGCTGGTTCATTATAAGCTGCAGATATTAAAAACTACTACTGGTTCAGTCTATGTTGTGGATTTTGTCAGATTTTGAGTGAATTTGAAGGTATTCATGGATGGATTGTTTCTACATTATGTAATTGGTGTCCTTGATTCCTGGTTCAATTGTATTCTCATTTTAACCAAAGTGTTTTGCTCTTTATTACATTTCATCCATTATGTCAGTTGTATTATATGTATATAACTGGTTGGCATTTCTGATACTTTATTTATTTATTTATTCTTTGTTCACCAGGTTAGTCTCACTAGGCTAGTTGCCTCTTTTCAGGGGAGACCCAAGGTGGTATTTATACTACTCGGGGAAATTTGGCCAGGGCCCTACTTTTTTTGATAGTTGCCACGGTATATTTTGCATTCACATGAGCTACCACCAACTCAGGCAGATGAGGCCTCGGTTTAATGTCTCATTCGAAGGATGATGCTATATTGCACCCTTTTTAACATTATTTTGCATACATATACTATACCTAAAATCTTTGACATTTCACATTCTGTTGCTTAAACTTTACAAAATATGGTATAAGTTAGTTATGAACCACATGCAGTTGCCTGCCCCTACTGTAAATTTGATCTGGGATAAGCCTCCCAGTCTAGTGTCATAGCCTAATTCTACCTATTCCATGGAGAACATTTGAGAAGGCCAAACCAGTTAGCTTCTGCTCCTCCTTTTCCCTTTCCACTTTACAAAAAAAAAAAAAAAATCTAAGCTTGTTTCCTGCCTTTCCTATAAGTTGTCTAGTCCAGAAACAGTACCCAACACTCTAGTTTGTAAGCTTCTGAGCTCCAAAGCCTTTCTGTGTTGGAGGGAAGCCTTCTAGCTTAATTTTGTTTCTTAGAACTAGCCAGTTTTCTAGTTTCAGGACTCAATCTGTTTCTTTGAGCTCAGCACTTGTTCAGAACTCATTGTAAGCTCTAAATAAGCTACAAATTACAGCAGCACTCAACTTTCCTCACTTGTCTAGAGGAAAACAGTTTTTAGTACTTAATAAATAAGCATCTATCCAGGCATGTCTAAGGGTCAGCTCCCGGTGTTTTCTCCTGTCTACCTGATGAACCTGGGCATCTTGGGGCAATGCAGCAATTGCCTCATGTACACAGACAACCATCTCCTCCTACCACCCAACACTACAACCTGTGAGAGATGCACTTATATAACCAAATTGGAAGCAAAGCTCTCTTCACCCAAGACTGGACTAGACAGTCAAGAGGAGAAGGTAAACACTTGCACCACACCACACTCATCACATAGTCCCTCAAAACCTACACCACCAAAACACACACACATAGAAACACAAAAACACACACCTACATTCACAGAGGCTCTCAAAAAAATCTACCCAAGCAGCAGGGACCTCCAAAACAGAAATGCAAGCAACCTCCACCCCCCAACACAACCCAAATGACACATAGCCCACAAACTGAGTGTGCCACTCAACCACAGCCCATAAGGCATAACAATGTACCCAACACTCTAGTCATAGGTGACTCTATAGTCAGGCACACTGATGTTCCACTCACCAGGCTAAACAAGGAGAAAGTTACTGTCAGCTGCCTGTCAGGTGCCAGGATCCACCACATAACGCATGCACTCAGGTCACTCAGGTCACTCCACAGCAAGTACAAATATGACTCTGTCATTGTCCATGTTGGTGTGAATGACCTGAGACATACCTCCGTGGATTACATGAAAAGAGACATGGAGGAGCATTCTGATCTTGTAACCCAGGAAGGTACAACCCTAGCCCTGAGTAGCATCCTACCATCACCCAGAATGATATCACAGTACAAGGACAAAATGACTGACTTCCACAATTGGCTAAGCTTCTGGTGTCATTCTAAGGGGATCCAGTATCTGTCTGCCTGGGATGACACGATTGACAAACCACGATGCTTTGCCAGAGATGGCCTGCACTTGTCGCCCTTGAGATTCCGGATACTGGCTAAGGCTCTTGCCACTCTTATAGTGCCTTTTTTAGGCAAGATTCAAATGACAAATTCACCACCATAACAGGTACAAGCAAGCAAAATCTGAGGGTAATGCTACTTAATGCTAGAAGTCTAAACCTCAAAATGCACTCACTCGAAACACTCCTTAAAATGGACAACATTGACATCTATGCAGTGACAGAGACCTGGTTCTAGGCTCCAAAGAGCACCCCTGCATTACCAGGCTATAATTCATGCCACACCTTTCGGCCACCTAACCTGGACCAAAGCACTAAAGGCAGAGGTGTGTCCATATTCATTAAGGATATCCACACCTCCAGGTGGGTTGCTCAGCATAATGCATCTGAGATTATCCAAGTGCAACTAACTCTGGGCAAGACCGCAATGCAAACTGTAACTTGCTACAGATCCCCCACCATGTCCCAGGATTCCCACTCCTCATTTCTTGATACACTGGAAAATATTTGGGTACAACCTAACACCCTAATAATGTGCGATTTCAACTACCCCACCATTAACTGGGAAAACTACTCATGTACCAACTCTTGTGCTCAATGTTTTCTGGAATTCATAAATTCCAATGACTTGGATCAACTTATCCACACCCCCACCAGAGGCAGCAATATCCTAGACCTGGTCATTACCAACATGGGCAACCGGTGTTCCACACCAGAGGTCAATTCCTCATTAGTCAGATTCGACCACAAGCAAATTACCCTAGACATCCACATCCCACCCCCACCCCCCATTAGGGAAACCACCGTAAAATATTTCTCCAAAGCCAACTTCACGCTTCTTAAGACAGAAGTGGCAAACTTCACGACACCCATGCTGACGAACAATAGAGATGCGACTGCTGAATCCTATACAATTGCACTTTATAAGCACTTACCCTAGTGCATGGATCGTGCAATCCCTAACAGAACCAAGATGCTATCCTCCAAAAAAAGGAAGCCAATCTGCTGGTCCCCTGCTATAAATAAACTCTACAACAGAAGAAAGAAACTGTTGCAAAAAAGAGTAAAATCCCATGACTGGAGGAACTTCATGGTCAGCTTCAGTAAGAAGCTGAGATACCTCATAAAATCCTCCAAGCTAGTTATGAAAACAAAATCACCTCTGATTATAAAGACAACCACAAAGCATTCTATAGCTATGTCAAGAATCTCAGTGGCAACACTCAGATCTGCTCTGAGTTACAGCACAATGGCACTAAATATACAGAACCAACTGATATTGCCAACATCCTGGCAACTAGGTTCAGTGCTAACTTTATCTCTCTCTCATGCCCTAAAGGGCCCATCTCTATACCGGTGATTGCAAAGTGCCTGTAATCATGGCTGCACAGGTAAAAACACACTCTCCAAAGCCAAGAACACAGCATCCATGGGACATGACAACATCCCAGGCTGCGTTCTACATGATCTACGGAACGAACTGGCACCCCACCTAAGTACCATGTTCAATCATAGCCTCACCTCAGGCTTTGTGCCCACTGAATGGTGCACAGCAATGGTTATCCCACTCCACAAAGGGGGAGCCACCACGGACCCCAGGAACTACTGCCCCATTAGCCTGATGAGCCTGATCTGCAAGGCTATAGAGCATATCATCATGGAATTTATAAACAATGACATTGGTAATCTCCAAACTCTGGACCCTACCCAATTCGGGTTTGTAAAAGGCAGATCATGTCTCCTAAACCTGATAGACTTCTTTGAAGAGGTCACCAAAGCCGTAGATGATGGTAAGGTGGTTCACACAGCCTATCTAGATCTCGCCAAGGCTTTTGACACCATCCCCCACTCTGGAAGTATAGACAAACTCACTAAACTAGGTATAAATCCCTATGTCACAAGATGGGCTGCCAAATGGCTCACTGACAGAACCCACACTGTGAAAGTAGCAAACTCTAAATCCAACTTCAGACCAGTGACAAGTGGAGTACCATAGGGTTCAGTCCTTGGTCCTCTCCTGCTTGGTATCTACTTCTCTGAAGTACAGGCTAACACAGAAGGTCTTTGGCTAACAAAGTTCGCAGATGACTGCAAACTAGGAGCCATAATCAAAACTCCTAATGATGCGGACGTCCTACAAAAGGGCCTCACTGAGACATATGCCTGGTGTCAAAGCCATGGCCTCAAGCTCAATGCCAAAAAGTGCATTGTCATCCCTTTTGGTAAAAACTCTGTACCCATGAACCACAACATAGGCGGTAGTCTGCTTAACACCAAAAGTGATATAAGAGACCTTGGGACACAGGTGGACAGTAGTCTCTCCTTTGATAATCACATCGCCACAATAGTCAGGAAATCCTTCTATGTGGCACACCTCATCACAAAAGGTTTTTCATCCAGGAAAAAAGAGGTCATTGTCCCCCTCTTCTCATCACTCATTAGACCCATTGTAGAGTACGATGCTCCTTTTGGTATATACCTGACAAGACATCTACAACAACTGGAAAGACCACAGAAATACCTCACAAAGAGGATTACCGGCCTCAAACAGATGCCCTATTCAAACCGTCTCAAAAAACTTCAGCTTTATTCTGTCGCATTTCACCTACTCAGAGGCAATCTCTGCCTAACATACAAAGCTGTGCTAAAACCAGAGCTGTTGGACATGCTCCACGTAAAGAAATCCCAATCCCTCCGAGCTACATGCTCTAGGGACCTAAACCTTGTCACCACAATAAACAGAACATGCTGGAGAGATAGATTCCTGTCCTAGAGACTTCCTATACTCTAGAACAAACTACGGATCTACATCAACAAAGCTCCTCATTATCACTCTTCAAGAAAAATCTTGATGATTGGATGGGAGATAGGAAAGTCACCCTGGGGATCACTTCTGTTGCTCTGCTTGACAGGGACACAGGAAAATAATTTTCTTTCTTGGCAAAAGCCAGGGTACCATTTGGCTAGGCTTATATAGGCCCTAGGTCCAATAGCCTAGCACCTACCTATGAACCAATGAACCTTTGAATCAATTGCTTTCAAGATCTCAGTTGTGCTACCATATATATCCAGACTGGAGTATTTTTTTATAATTGAACCTTAGTTGTTGTGACATACATATCAGCTGTGGCCTGTCTTCCTGCAATGTACTTCTCTGTGTGAAATTTCAGCAGATGTTAACCATATATATGTTAGTTATACTCAGTTGTATTGTAGTATCATAGGCCATGACAGTCCTGTTTGGGCTGCTGTGTGTGTCCTTTGACAGACCTGTAACATTACTGACTGTGTTTTGCATTGTGTGTGTACATTTGCAAACATTCCTCCTTATCCACAATGCTGTATGCATGATAGCATAATGTCAATCACAAGAAGATATGCATGAATCACGCACACTCTACACCCCATGAGCATTTTGGTTTGATGGGATACTTTCTTCCTCTACACATATTGACAGGCAAACTCCTACACACAATAATGTATACACACAACAGAGTATATTTACGGAAAGACTACCCTGGCCCTTATCCGTTACACTAGCATGCACCACATGTGGTTCATATACATGCACACACACACATATATATATATATATATATATATATATATATATATATATATATAAAATATGTATTAGGTGGTGTACCTATCCAACATTTCTCCCTTTAAAATTATTAAGTACTTCTCAGTACACATACACATCTATTCTATTTATTTAACAAAGTATTTGTGCAGCATGACACATGCTTGTATGGGATGTATAATGTTCCCCAGGGACAACTGTCACATGGATTAGTGCAGTCATCACAGTTATGCTGACACTAATGGATACACATCACCTGTTATATCTTTGTTCCTGTGAACAGTTGGTGTATCATGGCACAAAAGAAATGTTGTTGTGTTGCATGAGCTAGCATATATGGCTGGACTTCATCACAGGTAGGTTTTAGAATAGGGGATATGAGTTCAATAATATTATGACTGCCAGTCATTGGGCATCACAGCAGCAGAGATCAACATTGTTGGAATACAAGCATAGAGATTTGGAGGATAATGCACCTGTTAGGTTTGTAACCACTTTTGGACGCAACAGTAATGTCTTCAGGGATATTGTTTATCGACATTGGGGCATCTTACGATCTGATGACAAGTTATTGGAGATTTTAACTTCCAAATGATTATTTTCCTTTTGTCGGGGACCTACCATGGGGTCTTATTTTAGCCATTACAAACATAGGGGAGAGTTCCCTAAACAACAGCTTACATTGCTTGGGGATAAGTTAACTGGATGCATACCTTGTGTAGTCACATACTTAAATCCAGAGGCGGCTCGTCCTATCGGACTGCAGCCCTCCCACCTAGAAAAAACGAACAAAAAAATCTGTAAAACAAAAAAACAAAAGAAAAAAATCATGAGTCCCGATCCTCTGCGCATACTCAGACAACTCAGACTGCAGTCTGGATATGGAGAAAGAGGTACCCAGCAATCATTGCTGTGAGATACCAGGAATCTGTGTGGTCATCACCGCACAGAACAGAGGAGCTCCGGACTGCAGTCAGAACCAATGAGGAGAACTGAGCTGCTCTCATGGGACTGTCAGTGTGGGACAGAGGCTTCAGGTAGGTGTTTGGATTGTGGGCTTGCTTCATTCAGTCTGGTAGATGAAGACTTCATATCACTGGCGTTTATACTGCAGAACAAAGGGTGTGTGTGTGTGTGTGTGTGTGTGTGTGTGTGTGTGTGTGTGTGTGTGTGTGTGTGTGTGTGTGTGTGTGTGTGTGTGTAATGCCCCAGTTACTATATACTGGTGGTTAGAGAGAACAAATGGTGGTGGGTAGAGATACTCAGGCTTGAACCCTGTACCTTGTATGCAGGTGTTAAGGACCTGAATTCCCTACCCACCACCATTCGTAAAAAAGAAAATTGCAGATTTTTGCCTCATATTTGATCTGATCTGTTCCTCATAATATCTGTGGTTTCTAAATGCTGCAATGCTTGATATTTGATGGTGCAGTGGTAGCATTGCTGCCTCACAGCTGCAGGTTCTCACATTTGATTCTTGGCTGGGATGCCTTCTGTGTGGGGTCTTCATCTTCTCCCTGTGTTTGTGTGGGTTTGCTTTTGTGTCCTCCTATTTTACAAAGACATGTCTGCATTATTTGTTCCTGGGCCTCTGCTGAAAATTGTTTTTTTGTCCCAAGTCAGATTGTCCTGATTAAAAAATGTTAAATAAAATTGACAGGCATTTGAATTTCAGACTTCAGGTTTCTGAATGTTTAATGCCTTACATATTTGATGGTGCAGTGGTAGCATTGTTTCCTCACAGCTATAGGTTTTCTGGTTTGATTCTTGGCTGGGGTGCCTTCTGTGTGGAGTCTGCATCTCATCAATGTGTTTGTGTGGATTTGCTCTGGTGTCCTGCCATTTTACAAAGATGTGTCTGCAGTATTTCTCCCTGGGCCTCTGCTGAAAATTGTTTTTGTTCCATCAGAAGTAAAATTGACAGGCATTTGAATTTCAGACTTCATATTCTTCAGAAAATACATAGTAACACAGCCTTTTATTATAGCATTTTTCTAAGTTTATAAGATGAATACTTGAAATTTGTCCTTATTTTTGGGACTGTATTACCCCATTATTGGCTTTGTCCAGGTTTTTTTGTGCTAAGGTTGACAGCTATGGCAATAACCGAATTCACTGAATATGTTAGAGAGCTGTGTTCCCTCATTACTGGGTTTGTCCAAGTGTTTTGTGCTAAGAGGTTGACAGCTATGGTGAGAACTGAATTCATTAAATGATAGCCATTTAAGTTTCAGTCTTCTTCTCTTTCACAAAGCAGCTGATTTGGCATAGTGGTATGTTGCTCTGACTGTTTTGCACAGGGACCTTGGCAGTAAAATGTATGGTGGTAACACAGCATTTTATTCTAGCAACTGTCCAAGATTATACAAGCAATGTTTAATGTGTCCTTGGTTTTTGGCCTTTTGACCCCCCCCCCCCATAAATTTGGCTTTTCCAGATTTCTTGTGCTGTGAAGTTGAGATGCAGTTGAGTATTGAGTAGATTTTACAAGGAGCTGAGAGCTACAGGGGAAGAGAAGTTTAGTGCTGCTTATGCTAAGTCAGCTTGCATTGTTAATAGCACAACAGGTTGTGTACTTGCTTTTGATGCAGAAGGTTGTTGGTTCTACTCCCACAAGGGGTGAATGCTGCCGTACTGAAAAAAATAAGAGACCTGTTATCAGTTTGCCATCCATTTCCTATTGCTAGCTTATCATTTTTAATGTAATATAGGCAATTTATTCCTCAGGGGCATCAGACACTTTATTTTTCGATGAAACCATGAAATATAAAGGAGTTTGCTAGCAGCAACCTCTTCATTCGTTACAGATTGATTTAATGTGAAATTATTTAGATGACTTTTTTACTTCTTCAGAGATTGTGCATATTTACTGATAATGGTGGACTGTAGAATTGTGCATATTTACTGATAATGGTGGACTGTAGAATTGTGCATATTTACTGATAATGGTGGACTGTAGAAGTTTGAGTAGACTTTTATGATGGAAATGTTCTGAACTGGGCAGTTTTGTTATTATGGGTGCATACATTTTGTTTCATTGTTTACTGGAAAGATGTTCTGAATTGGGCAGTTTTGTCATTATTGGTGCATGTGTTTTGTTTCATTGTTTACTGGAAAAATGTTCAAAACAATAGGAAGGTATATCAAAGACCACATGTATGTTTCATACGCAAGGGGCCTATGATTTGAAAACAGCCCAGAATTAATCTTTATCTGCCACTGGTAAAATGTATTTTCTTTGAATGTGGGTTTCAATGCTGCTTCAATGAATGTGAGTTTCAAGGGCAGAGAAGTTTTAATGCTAAGTTTGTTTAGCAGATGTCTTAGTGTTTGTGCTGTAAAATGCAAAATAAAACTTTCAGATGAAGTCCATATCATCATAGAAGTAAATCAGTACGCACATTAGTGTTTATGGTAAATGGAGTGAAATAGCCAAGTAATGGATCATTGGAATGGCTGCAGGGGGAGGCTCCATTCGACCATGATTTTGTGAGGGGGAAGGGCGGCAAACTTAAAGACAGCCCCAGCTGAACTATACCTCCCAACTGTCCAGATTTTCAATGAATGGATAGATTTTTGCTTCTTATTTTTGGTTTGTTCCTCATAAAATGTGTGGCTTTCTGGAAAATCATTTAGGAATTAAGTCACTAAATAATGACACACTGAGTTTCAGACTTCATAACCTTCAGAAAAATGCATGCTAAAGTAAGACCTGTTGTTCTATCAACTGTCTCAGTTTATACAAGAGCAATTTTTAGTACTGTTTATATGTTCCCTCAATATATTTGGCCTTGTGCAGATTTATTGCATTCTCAGGTTGAGAGGTACATGCAAATAAATTGCTTTATAGAATTAGGCATAGCCAAACCTCTCAACTGTCCCTGATTTTGGCTCAAAATTTTGCTCATCCCCCTTATAATCCCTCTGCAAAATAGCAATTTTGGAAGAAAGCATGGAGGGTTTACAATTAAGAAATAACTGTAATAATCAGAGTTATAGATTACTTTTATTTCAGAAATGCATGTAGATTCTTTTATTTTGTCAGCTGCTCAAGTTAGCAGTACTAATATTAAAGTGTCCCTTCTTTGACAGGTTCCCAGCTGTATTGTGTGGCTATTTTATATTTTACATCACATTTTGGTCCATTTTTCATAAAATTGTGTTTTTGGCAAATTAGTGACAAATCATTAAAGACTGAAGTTAGAAAATAATGACAGACATTTGAGTTTCAGATTTCATACCATTCAGAAAATTCATACTAATGCAAGACCTATTCTATTATCTTTCTAAGTTTATAAGAGCAATATTTTAAAAATGTCCTTATTTTTGGGCCTTTGTCCCACTTCTTTGTATGGCTTTGTCCAGATTTCTTGCTCTGAGGTTGAGAGGTATGACAAATGTGTCAGGGCCATCAGAGTCAGCCAGAGACATTTCAAATTGTGACATACTTGTTGCACCCCACTCCCCCATGTAGTGACTCTGGATGTGTCGAAGCAAGGCAAGGAGTAGTTATGCAGTGTAAATGTGCAGAGTATCCCCCCCATCCAAGGTAGACACAAGTACTAGAGTGGCTTTTCATCTGTCCTTGATTTTTGCAGAATGGTCTGGTTTCTGTCATATTTTTTGTACTGTTGATTTATGCTTATTACTCAAAGTGCCTGTTGCTCTGTGTTTAAGTAGCAATACTTTAATGACTATCAGGTAAGCTTGGCTGAGGTCGTAAGATGCAAGTAAGCCTTAATAAGCATACTGTTAAAGAATTGCCAACATTGAAAGCCTTTCTGTTGTTGCCATTTAGAGAATACGTAGCTAGATAATGTATAAGCCTTGGGTATTGAAATGCATATGACAGTATTTGTAATAAAGGACAGGATTACATTATTTTAAGAAGCTCATTACACTTGGAGACTTCCAGTCATCTCTACAGGCTTTACCCTTAAACTAAACAGAATGCCAATCGTGTGGTCCATAACCTGTACAGTAATCCTTTTAAGCAATGTATCTTGAGCTTATTTCTTGTTTGCTTTTCATTTTTTACTTTGATCATGTTTTCCCCATGAAACAAGTAGACAGTTGTCAGGCAGCAGGTCTTTTTTTGGATAAGAAACATTTTTACAGGTGGGGGCATCAGAGATTTGTACTTTCAGCATGTTACTTGGTACTTTAATAAAGCTGAATATAAATTATAATTAGAACTGCAGTGCAAGAAGTGGTTTGAGATGAGTGCTGCTTGTTTTTCTTATACTTGATTTTGACTGGTATTCCAATAATATATTTAAAAAGTAATTTATTTTTTCATGCCTCACAACCTTTTTGTTTCCATCTAGATATTAAGTAAGCTGTCATGCAGCCAATGCATTGAAATATTTTTATTCTTCTACACTTCATTTTGTCTTGATTGGACTCTCATAATGACGGTTTGGCACCCAGGACAGTGTATTTAGTTAGTTTTTGTGGTTTTGAGCATAGCTCCTCCCCTTTCTAGTTGGCCGCACCCCTTCCCATTGACCCCACCCATTCAGCTGTCTCCTGCAGCCCCCCTTTGATTTGAAATCACCAGCCACCACTGCTTAAATCCAAACGGTTTACTAGTAGAAATACTTTGAAAGTTTATGATATTAGATTTTTTTGGCAATTGTAGCACTGACTGGCTTGTATATCTAGTAACTTGTTCCTCCTCTGTGTTCTATGTTGGCCAAACCTCGAGTTCTCTGTGGATTCGTATATCTGAACATCTGAGTGACATAAGGAATAAAAGGATGTCCAGCTCCCTGTACAAACATACAATCAAACATGCTACAGCACAGTTTAAATTTGTTATAATTGACCATGTTGAAGGGAATAGGTTGACTAAAGTGGGTTAGCATACTATTCTGAATCAAAACGAAAGAAGTTAGATTATTAAGCTTGGGAGTTTGTTTAAACCTGGACTAAATGAACAATTATAAACAGCCAATAGTGGATGTCTTGTGCTTGTGACTTTATGTATATAATGCTCTTGTTATATGATTTTGTGTTTTCACTGAAGAAGGCATGGTGATGTCGAAACCAGTCTGATTCTACTCTGTAGTGTGGTTTCACACTACTTTGATGGAGTTGCCACAATAAAACTACATATTGTTTCACTATTTGGTGCTGGCTGTTTTTTGCTTTGAGTTTTAGTTTGTCTTGGCCCTTTGCACCTGCCGTACTTGCGGATCTGTAGTCAGTAATAATGACAGTCATTATTGTTATAAAGATTCCTTTCTACTAGATAAAGTAATAGATTCATTTTTCTTTATCAGGAGCAATGTCTGGTTAATTGACTTGCTCTGAGTCACATACTTGACAAATGGAGGAAGATAGAACCCAACTCTGCATCCTTGCCTACAAGAAGCAGCTCATTAAGAGCTTATAGTCTTAATCCTCTGCACTAACTGCCAGACATTCACATATATCTTCACTTTCTGATAAATCATTGAAGGTTAAACAGGTCACTGACATTTACAGTCAGTCAGTAATATATTGCCATATATTTTATCATTCTATAGACTGTTAAATGGATAAACAATGAGAAGTGTTGGAGGGTGGCCTAATGGTTAATGTGTTTGCCTTACAAACATAAGGTACAGGGTTTGAGTCTCACAAGGGATAATTGGCTAGGCTTAAAATGGCTCACAAGGGCAGTTTGCCTAGTACTAATATATGAACCTAAGAATGTAGCATAGTATAGCAAAATGAAACAATGCTATACAAAGGTTATGCACACATTTCTAAAACTTACATAAACGCCAAGAGGGCTAGAGATTCTACCTCACTTATACACTCAAACTCCTAGAGATATACTGAATTCTTGTAAGGCTGGTATTGCCCCAAATGCCACAAGATGCCACTTGTGTAAGTGATATGTTTTCCAGTGACTTCCAGAAGGTCTCATTGTGAGAAGTGCAAGAAGTGATGTCCGGAGACAGTCTCACACTCCTGCCTGCTTGGGAAGCAGCACCTATACTTATTTGTATGACAGAAGTATCACTACCAAGTCTAGTGCATTAATGTGATGAAGGAATGCCATCTGTCATCAAGCATACATATACATCACTTAATGTTCTCATACAACAGGTGGTTGCATTTAAAATATGCATTAGTGATATTAGTCATAAAGGTCACATGATAATGGCACACTGGCTAGTATTATATTATGTGATTTACAGCACAACTGATGTTACTGTTTGCATTGTTTTTCATATACCCGTTAATACTAAGTGCCCACCTAGCAAACCAATATTGCACTTGAGTAAACCTCCCTTACTACAAATTGTCTCCTGCTCATTTTCCCAGAGCTTCCATCTGCTAGGTACCCTAGGCACACTCTGAGGGTGCCCTGAGTTAATCCTGCTCCATCCTTAGCAGATTAGAGATTTATTTTATTGTTTTCCACTTCAGTTTATTGTGTATAGTGCTACTTCTTTAGTTTTGCTTTATTTGTTGATTTTTGCATTTAAAACATTCTAAAGGTTCATAATTCTTGAAATTGCCTTGTCAAGGTGGTTTAAGTTTGGTTGTGTCATTACACTTGCAGGCAGTCTTTCTTGTTGTGATTACATACTGAGATTAGCAGTGCCCTGCTCAGGCACAAATATCCAGAGAGTAAATTTTATCTATAAAACTTCCCTTAGAACTGAAACTTGTAACTCGGTGTGGCTAAAACAAATCCATTGTGCAGAGACAAGCTTGGAGAAGCTAGTTTGCATATTAAACAGCACTGCTATCAAATCTTACCACAATCTGACCTAGTGCAGTGCCAAACCACAGGGACAACTCAAGGAGACTTCTATATAACCCAGTCTATGAACTACAGTAGCACACCCAAATACCAATCCAGACAACATGGATATGCAATTTCCAAATGTCCCCATAGCCAGCTTGGTAGGTGTGGGCATCCTGAGGCATGTAGCAATTATGTTCACAACCAGTTAATTCTTGAAAAACAAGCAAACACAGAATGTGACATTTGCACATACACATTTCACTGAAGGCAAAAATCTTGCATGCAAACAAGGTTGTCAAGAAAACACACACTTCATCCACCACACATGGTGTCCACCACTCATGCAGACCAACCTCTGCTGAAGCACTAAAAAGCACTTTTTCAAAACCTCAAAGACCTCCTCAGCCTATAAATGGTAATGCCTATCCTCAGCAATATCTAGAGCACTCACCTAAAGAAACACCAAACCCACACACACTCCTACACCCAGTGGAGCCCCAAAGGCAAAGCCCATTAGGTAAGACAACACATTACCCAGGTCCGTTGTCATGGGGATGCCATTGAATGGCACATACATGCCCCATTCACCAGCCTAAAGAAGGAGAACATAGTGGTTAGTTGCTTATCTGGAGTTAGGATCCACCAAGTTACAAAGCATTCATGTCACTACACCACAGGTACAAGTTTGATTCTATCATAGTTCATGTGGATGTTAATGACCTGAGGAGTAATTTGCAGGACTACATGAAGATAGACGTTCTTGTTCTCTCTGAATGTGTCTCAGGCAGATATGTGCCTTGCATTGACTAGTATCCTCCTTCACCAAGAATGATGCCACAGTATGAACAAAATATGGTTAACTTCAATAATTGGCTTAGTTTGGTGTCTTTCCAATGAAATTCAATATATGTCAGCATGGGATGACATGGTTAACAGACCACATTGCTTTGCAAAGGATCATGTGCACCTAACTCCACTAGGCTTCTGAATATTGCAAAAGCTTTAGCCACCCCTTAAAGCATTTTTAAGACAATGCCAAACTGACAAACCTATGAACATAGCAAATGAAACCCAAAGAAACTTAAAGGTGTTACTGCTCAATGCTAGGAGCTTAAACAAGAATCTTCAGACACTACAAGATCTCCTAAGTCTGGACATATATACCATTATCAAAACATGGTTTAAATCTGCAGAAAGTACTCTGGCAGTACAAGGCTTCAGTGCTTTCCACACATTTAGTTCATCAGCTACAAAGACATAAACAAAAAGTGGAGGAGTCTCATTCTATATCAGCAACAAAAATAACTCTACATTGGTTAAACAGGATGATGCCTTGGAATTTATCCAAGAACAGATCACCAGAGACAAAGTCCCATACCATATCGTAGCAAACTATAGATCACCCTCTACATCCCTAGAATTCCATAGATAACACCTATACCTACTGGAGACACTCACCATTAAACCAAATATCCTTTTAATGGGAGACTTTATCTACCCCTCTATAGACTGGGAAACATACACTGCCTCATAATAACCAGCACAAATATTCCTGGACTTTATAACACAAAAATCCTTGACCAGATAGTGAACACTTCCACCAGAGGTTCAAACAAACTGTACCTGGTTCTCAACGATGTGGGAGAGCTTATAAGTAAGAGCATGATATCCAAATTAAAGGAAGTTATAGTGCCACTTTATTTGACCCTTATCAGACCCATCACTGAGTATAGTGCCCCCTTTCACATGTAACTGGCCAAACATATGCAACAGTTGTAATGCACACAAAGATTTCTTACTAGGAGAATCCTGAGTATAGGCATACTGTCCCATAGAGATTACCTTAAAGCTCTGTCTCTATACTCTGCATCTCCCCAAGTTTCACATTCTTAGTGGTGAGGTTGGACCACAAATTGGTCTCCTTCAAAGTAAAAATCAACTCACTCAGTAACCCCAGCAAACCCTGTAACAGTTAGGAACTATTCCAAAATAAGCTACAGCCTATTAAGTCATAGTTTATCAAAATTCAATGCCCTCTCAACCCCAAGTTCACAACAACCTGTGCAGAGTTGTTCACATAGACCTTTTACAACCATGTAAATGGCTGCATAGAGGCAGTTGTATCTATTAGAAGTAAGCCCAAAACATAATTTACTAGCAACACTGTAATAAATGACCAGTCAACAGTAGGGTACCTCAGGGGTCCTTGGACTGCTCCTATTTGGCATCTACTTCTTGGAGGTAAAGGCTATTGTCAAGGGCCTTTAGATGACCAGTTATGCAGATGACTGCACATTGGGAGATATCATAGACTCCTCCACGACACAAACATCTTATAAGAGAGTCTAACACAGTCAAATGACTGGTGTCAAAGTCATGGACTAAAGCTCAATACCAGAAAATGCATTATAGTGCCTTTTTGGGAAAACGGCCATCCAAGCTAATTACTCCATCGATAAGACACCCTTAATAGCTGACCCAATAGTCAGGGATCTGGTAACATATGTAGACAGCAGTCTGGCCTTTGACCAACATGTGGCCAAAGTAGTAAGAAAATTGTTCTATGTCACCCAACTTATAAGTAAGAGCATGGCATTCAGGTCCAAGGAAGTCATAGTGCCACTTTATTTGGCTCTTATCAGACCAATCATCAAGTATAATGCCTCCTACCTGACCAACCATATGCAACAGTTGAATGCTCAGAGAGGTTCCTTACCAGGAAAATTCAGTGTATAAATATGTTGTCCTATATGGATCACTTTAAAGCCCTTTCTCTGCACTCTATCTCCTACAGGTTACTGAGAGGTGATCTATACTTGGCATAAAAGGCATCTTCAGATCCAGCTCTAATGGACATGTTGCACATCCACTAAATGAACAACATCAGAACCACTAGACCCAAGGGATTAAATTTTACTTGTGACATAAATAAGATATATTCCCCACGCTCTGAAACAGGCTCCCCATCCATGTGAAGTAGAACCTATCCCTAATCTTCTTTAAGTATAACCTTGCCCAGTGGATGTGAAATCAGAAATTCACCCCAGGTCTGACCTCCATGTCTCTGATAGAGTGAGGAAAACAATAATACTTCCTCCTAATAAACATACTTCCTCCTAATAAATGTCCATAAGACATAAGGGCACAATTGCATTATACTGCATGGTGAGGCTTATAAAGGCCCTGGTGTTTGTTAGCCTAGTATATAACTATGATCCTATGACCCTATGGAACTGCACTCAAGTATCTAATGATAGCCTAGATTTAGAAAGTTTTACCCTGCAAAGTAAGTTCTAACATAAGTGGCCAACCACTCATGGTAACCATTTTCAATTCAGAGACAGGCCCACCAAAGTGATTTTACATGATTGGTAAAATCACCATAGTAGGCAGTCTCCCAGCCATACTAATGCTAACGAAGCAGTTGGAGTGACTGTATAATACTAATTAGTCATGTGCTGTCCCCCCAACAAACACCCTGACTATGTTAATTAGTATGGCCCAAATTCCATGTCCACCCATTATTTTTAATTAGAAGGACTGCGTTAGAGATAACTGTTGGGAAGTTTAGCAAAGAAATTTGTGAAAGTGTGTGTGTGTGTGTGTGTGTGTGTGTGTGTGTGTGTGTGTGTGTGTGTGTCTGAGTGTGTGTGTGTGTGTGTGTGTGTGTGTGTGTGTGTGTGTGTGTGAATAAATGAAGGCGATGCCCATGCCAATATAGTGCATGAGATGCCAGTGGTAATTACTGCCAGAAAATACTGTTTAGCACTGGTGATAATTACATGCAATTCAGTGGGATGCAAATAAGCCAATAATTACGTTTTTCCCCTTGCAGCTAAACATGTCTCTAATTCAGATTTTATGTGAACAGTTTACTCAAGGATAAGAATTTTTTTCTGATTTCCAGAGGATATCAATTTTCTATGAATGAAATAAGGCCTTTAAAAATGGTGCAGTTTATAGACATTTCATTGTAACATGATGCATGCACATATAATATGTTATACTTAAGCCATACTGATGCCTGTGTTATCATTGTTGCTCTCTCTATATAAGGTACTCTTTGGAGGTGGATTAAAGAAAACTTTTTTAGTAGAAATACACATTTTTACTCAGGCCTGTATTCTCTCATTCATATATAACTATTGGCATGCATTATGCATCATAAAGTAATTCTGGCTTGTTTACATATGTTTGCTATGTGCAGACATGTGCACTGCTATCTGTTGGCAGACTGCATAAAATGATAAGCAAATGTGGTGCAGAGATAATCATTATGCATCTATTGCGCAGTACAGTTACATTTACTGTTAGTATATGTTCTATAATGGTTTAATATCACATTCCTGAAACTATTTCGGTCGAGCGGTCAAAATGTTGACCCGGAAAGACAAATCTGCACCATCGAATAGGCAGCAAACTTGAAATGGAATATATCGACTCCTGGAGTTCAATGTATTCCACATAGCAGGAGGTGATGTCAGTCACCCATGCTATGCAGCTTACCATACTGTGACTTTCCCCAGTCAATGGTATATGTATTTTACTATTTTGCAAGGGGCAAGCCCCCATGCACCCCCCATGTGGGGGGCTGTGTCCCCACGTCCCCTGCAAATTATATATACCAACTCCGAGATCACACTACAGTGAGGAAATGGGTTAATTCCCTGTTCCTCACTGAACCAGGAATTTCCATATACAATGCCGAACTTAGAAAATCGAACTACACTACACTACACATTTGTTGTAGTGTATTCAATGTTTTCTGGTTTGGCATTCTGCCCACTTGAAAACTACCTTTTGACTACATGCCGGTCGACCAAAGCAGTTTTGAGAATGTAATTGTAAGCCTTCTATAATACAATTTCTTAAAAATAAAACAGGATGGTACAACCTTGATTTTAATTGTGCCATTGTCTAGGAAATTTGTGTTAAACACAGCACCAAAAACATACACTATCCATATAACTCTGCCTTTTTACCATGCAGTCAGTTAAATTTAATACATACTGCACAATCTACGTTATTTACGGCTGGATATGAAGAATGTTTAGTATCAAGAGCTTTTATAGTACTGCATTTTACACTGCTACAAACCTGGTGTTTTGCTTTGTTATAGAGAGTGAGGAAACCCTTGTGTGACACAGCATGTCTATGAATTGTAATCAGCTGTGCGATTATAACAGAGCAATAAGAATTACACATTTTGCTGCAGCTTTATAAATATGTCTCCGAAATCAGCTTTAGAACAGACATGATCAAAGTGCTTTACCAGATAATATGTCACTTTCTAATGATGACTTACATGAGTTTTTTGCAGGCAGGCATAACATTCTGAAGTTATAACTCATCACTTTTCTTAGCATTTGGAAATAATTTGCTGAATGTTAGAAGTATGAGACTGTGCACATCTATGGATGTGAAGAAAGATTTAGAACCATTTGGAAAAGTGTCTGCAACAAAATGCTTTTATTGATAGTGACAGGTTTAGAGAAAAATAAAATGACTGTAATTCTTTTGTACTGTATAGAAAGCACAAGTTTCACTTGAGTGCTGTGTCCACACTGTTTCTGTTTTATTACGTAAAACATAGTTTACAGATGTATTCTTAGCATCTATGTTTTTCTTTCTGCACCACTCCCAAAAAGTTTCTCTGACTGGTAGAGCTTCATGTAGATGTGATTATTAATGGATGAAAATATACATCCCGCACCCCTTAAACTTGTATATACTGACTTCACAGGTGCATGAGCATGAAGGGGGAGAAAAAGGAGACGTCTCTCAAAAGAAAGGAATTACTATCGATGCGTGCATTGGCAGGGATTTACTGTGGAAAACAGTGACTGGGAAGTTCAGATTCACCAACTTGAAAACTTGCTTAATTGGCATCTCATCCAGCCTAAGATTGGCAAAATGCATTTACTTCTTCTCTTAAGATAATATAGATATAATTAAACAAATATTCAATTCAAGATATTAAACTGAGACAAAAGTCAGCAAATTTCTCTTTGGGGCATGTTAACCAGTTCATGAAGTACTTCATGGTGCATAGAGTGTGAAAAGAAGGTACCAACAATACTCTTACAGTTACTCTCTTACAGAAGAGACACCTGTGCAGACAGCAGCAGTAACAAATATTTCTACTTATTCTACCTAGAGAAGTTTTAGCCAGCAATAGACAAACATCTCAATGAATACTTCTCTCTGACAGAGTGTACTGATGCCAGACATCCACAATGGCTTCAGTCTGGTCACTATGTCATTCCATCCTTGAAAAGTATCTCCAGTCGCTATGTACTGTATAGACAAAAAGAAGCATGTTTTGTTTTGTTCTCTAAAGACTTTTGACATGATAGATCAGAATGTATTAGTGTAGAGGCTGAAACATCTCACTGTGCAGCCCCCCCGAACTGATTGCTTTCATGAATACAAACAATATAGAAAACTGGGTGACAATGTCAATTACAAACCTTTTACAAATAAGCTCTACAGTATCTGGGAAAGTGTTTCATCAGTTGTTCTTTGCAATGTTCCTAATGATGTGTAAATAAGTGTGTTAAGGCCAGATCTTCAATATGCAGATGTTAAAAGTGCTGTTATGTAGTACCACTGCCATCATATGTTGTGAAGACAGCTGCTGTCGCCTTTTTTCTCCTTGTTGTTACTATCGTATGCCTCCAAAACAAAATAAAAAGAGTCTTATTCAGTAGGAAGAAAGATCTATCTGATATAACTTTTCATATCAGTGCCCATTTGCTCTCTGTCAGTAACCACATGATGATTGCTTGACCCCAGTCATCTATGGGGCCATCAGCATTCCAACCAACTGCTGACCAAGTGACTTACAAATTCTCTGCCACAGACCATCCCAGCTAGTAGAATGAGAGTTCACAGGACATAGCTGCTATCACCTTTGGACCCTCTTCTGCAGCCAGTTGCTGACCTAGTAACTTGTCAATATCGTATCACTGTTAATTCCTTGATGTGTCCAAATCTCTACAAAGAGGATAGAGATGGGTATTTCTAGTATGTCCTAAATGACCACCAAGAGGCAGAAGTGAGCACCCACACTACTAAATGGATGTGCTATGCCTTCCCCAAGCACATCCATGATACTACCTACTACTGAAGGCTGCCATCACTGGCTGGGCCATGCCAAGTTTACATCCTTAGTCTGTATTTTGGTGCCACACAAGCCTCTGTTTGCATGGTGGTGATTAGACAGTTGATGCTACCTCTCACTCTTTCCTAAATGGACAAACCAAATTAGGTCACTCACTCCTATTGCCCCTGCCCAAATCTTCCAGAAACCAAGCTACTACTTACTTGGGTCACATAAGTTTTTGTCTGGGCTTTAACCCTTTTTACCACAGAATGGGGCAGTTTTGAACATCTTGAGCCAGTGTTACTGCATTTCTTGCTTAAAGGCCAGTGCAAATAAAACAAAGATGTTCAGAGCTGACCAAGCAACAACTGATATGAAATAATTTTTCTTTTTTTTTCTCATACTCTTTCCCTCTAAAATATCTAGGTATTAAGCTGCACTGCCCTCTGCCCTTATTACTGAACATTAACCTGGTTCCATGGTACACAGGCATAAAGTCCTGACTGTGCCACCGTTGAACTAGGCTTGAGTATGGGCTTGAATGCTGGAGGACATGATACTGGAATGATGGCAGTGAACAACCAATAGCAAATCATCCATCTTGGTGAGAGAGATGGTAAGTAGGTGTATTGCAGTGTTTGAAAGGGCACTTAGTAAAAGTGGGGTTCCATAAAGAACAGCATCAGAACTGAGAAAAAATCCCCACCAAGCAGTGCATGAGCTACAGCAGAGCTAGGGAAATATGGAGAAGTGAGAGTGCTAGAGCTTCCTGCACTGTGGGATATGTAGTTGTTCTTGTTGCTGCAAAGGACTTTGCCACCCTGGGGGGAAAGCATCCATCCAACATGGCTGCCTGGATGATAAACACCCTATTATTGCTGCAACAAATAACATAACATGGCATTATAGAGAATGTTTGATGGTTAGAGGACAGAACCTTGATACTCTGCAGACACGAGACAAAAACTATAATGAAAAAATAAACATTTGCTTGCAGCTGGTGTGGAATATGATTTTTACTTTAGTAAACACTTGGAATTGTTTACGTTTGAACTTTAGAAGACTATTTAAATTATGTTTTGCTCTATGTCTTTTTATATTTTCAACAGAGTTGGCCTAATGGCAGTGACAGCTGGTGACTTCAAATCAAAGGGGGGCTGCAGGAGACAGCTGAATGGGTGGGGTCAAGGGGAATGGGTGTGGCCAACTAGAAAGGGGAGGGGTTATGCTCAAAACCACAAAAACTAACTTTAATTAAATACACTGCCCTGGGTGTCAAACCATCATTATGAGAGCCCAATCAAGACAAAAATAAGTGTAGAAGAATAAAAATATTTCAATCCATTGGCTGCATGACAGCTTACTTAATATCTAGATGGAAACAAAAGGTTGTGAGGCATGAAAAAATAAATTACTTTTTAAATACATTACTGGAATGCCAGTCAAAATCAAGTATCAGAAAAACAAGCAGCACTCAACTCAAACCACTTTTCCTTGCACTGCAGTTCTAATTATAATTTATATTCAGCTTTATTAAAGTACCAAGTAACATGCTGAAAGTAGAAATCTCTGTGATGCCCCCACTTGTAAAAATGTTTCTTATCCAAAAAAGACCTGCTGCCCGACAACTATCTACTTGTTTCATGGGGAAAAGATGATCAAAGTAAAAAATGAAAAGCAAACAAGAAACAAGCTCAAGATACATTGCTTAAAGGATTACTGTACAGGTTATGGACCACACATGATTGGCATTCTGTTTAGTTTACGGGTAAAGCCTGTAGAGATGACAGGAAGTCTCCAAGTGTGAGCTTTTTAAAAGAATGTAATCCTGTCCTTCAATACCCAAGGCTTATACATTATCTAGTTAGGTATTCTCTGCATGGCAACAACAGAAAGGCTTTCAATGTTGGCAATTCTTTAACAGTATGCTTATTAAAGCTTTCTTGCATCTTATGATCTCAGACAAGCTTACCTTATGGTCATTAAAGCATTGCTACTTAAACCCAGAGTAACAGGCACTTTGAGTAATAAGCATAAATCAACAGTACAAAGATATGACAGAAACCAGACCATTCTGCAAAATCAAGGACAGATGAAAAGCCACTGTAGTACTTGTGTCTACCTTGGATGGGGGGATACCCTGCACATTTACACTGAATAACTGTTCCTTGCCTTGCTTGGACACATCCAGAGTCACTACATGGGGGAGGGAGTGGGGTGCAACAAGTATGTCACAATTTGAAATGTCTCTGGCTGACTGTGATAGCCCCGACACATTTGTCATACCTTTCAACCTCAGAGCAAGAAATCTGGACAAAGCCATACACAGAAGTGGGACAAAGGCCCAAAAATAAGGACAATTTTTAAATATTGCTCTAATAAACTTAGAAAGATAATAGAATAGGTCTTGCATTAGTATGAATTTTCTGACGGGTATAAAATCTGAAACTCAAATGTCTGTCATTATTTTTTAACTTTAGTCTTTAATGATTTGTCACTAATTTGCCAAAAAACACAATTTTATGAAAAATGGGCCAAAAATGTGATGCAGAAATATAAAATAGTCACGCAATACAGCTGGGAACCTGTCAAAGAAGAGACTTTAATATTAGTACTGCTAACTTGAGAAGCTGACAAAAGAAGATCTACATGCATTTCAAGTAATCTATAACTTTGATTATTACAGTTATTTCTTAATTGTAAACCCTCCATGTTTTCTTCCAAAATTGCTATTTTGCGGAGGGATTATTAGGGGGAAGAGCAACATTTTGAGCCAATATCGGGGACAGTTGAAAGGTTGGCTATGCCTAATTCTATAAAGCAATTTATTTGCATGTACCTCTCAACCTGTTAATGCAGTAAATCTGAACAAGGCCAGATATATTGGGGGAACATATGAACAGTACTAAAAATTGCTCTTGTATAAATTGAGTCTGAAGGTTATGAAGTCTGAAACTCAGTGTATCATTATTTAGTGAATTAATTCCTAAATGATTTGCCAGAAAACTACAAATTTTATGAAGTACAAACCAAAAATAAGAAGCAAAAATCTATTCATTCTTTGAAAATCTGGACAGTTGGGTGAGGTATAGTTCAGCTGGGCCTGTCTGAGTTTGCTGCCCTTTTCCCCTCACAAAATCATGCAGCCATTCCAATAATCCATTACTTGGCTATTTCACTCCATTTACCATAAACACTAATGTGCATACTGCTTTACTTCTATGATGAGTTGGACTTCATTTGAAAGTTTTATTTTGTATTTTACAGCACAAACACTAAGACATCTGCTAAACAAAGCAATGCAGTCTCACAATGAAAACAGACTTAGCATTAAAACTTCTCTCCCTTGAAACTCACATTCATTGAAACAGCATTGAAACCCACATTCAAAGAAAATACATTTTGCCAGTGGCAGATAAAGATTAATTTTGGGCTGTTTTCAAATCATAGGCCCCTTGCATATGAAACATACATGTGCTCTTTGATACACCTTCCTCATTGTACTAAATTATATTCCTTGTACAATACAGTACATTTGTTAGAGGGTGTTTTAAATTTGTTTTGATCATTTTTCCAGTAAGCAATGAAACAAAACGCATGCACCCATAATGACAAAACTGCCCAGTTCAGAACATTTCCATCATAAAAGTCTACTCAGACTTCCACAGCCCACCATTATTAGTAAATATGCACATATTCTACAGTCCACCATTATCAGTAAATATGCACAATTCTACAGTCCATTATCAGTAAATATGCACAATTCTGCAGTCCATTACCAGCAAACATGCACAATCTCTGAAGAAGTAAAAGTCATCTAAATAATTCCACATTAAAGAAATCTGTAACTAATGAAGAGGTTGCTGCTAGCAAACACCTTTATATTTCATGGTTTCATCGAAAAATAAAGTGTCTGTTGCCCCTCAGGAATAAATTGCCTATATTACATTAAAAAATGATAAGCTAGTAATATTGCAAGAGGAAATGGATGGCAAACTGATAACAGACTCATAGTTAGTATCTTCACCAAGGAGAACATTCTCAGTATGGCAGCATCCACCCCTTGTGGGAGTAGAACCCACAGCCTTCTGCATCAAAAGCAAGTACAAAACCTGTTGTGCTATTAACAAGGCATGCCAACTTCACTTAAGCAACACTAAACATCTGTTCCCCTGCAGCTCTCAGCTCCTTGTAAAATCTACTCAATACTCAACTGCATCTCAACTTCGCAGCACAAGAAAACTGGAAAAAGCCAAAATTTATTGGGGGGGGGTCAAAAGCCCAAAAACCAGGGACACATTAAACATTGCTTGTATAATCTTGGAAAGTTGCTAGAATAAAATGCTGTGTTACCACCATGCATTTTACTGCCAAGGTCCCTGTGCAAAACAGTCAGAGCAACATACCACTACACCAAATCAGCTGCTTTGTGAAAGAGAAATGCTCCGTTACCACCATACATTTTACTGCCAAGGTCACTGTGCAAAACAGTCAGAGCAACATACCACTATGCCAAATCAGCTGCTTTGTGAAAGAGAAATGCTGCGTTACCACCATACATTTTACTGCCAAGGTCCCTGTTCATAACAGTCAGAGGAACATACCACTACGCCAAATCAGCTGCTTTGTGAAAGAGAAATGCTGCGTTACCACCATACATTTTACTGCCAAGGTCCCTGTGCAAAACAGTCAGAGGAACATACCACTATGCCAAATCAGCTGTTTTGTAAAAGAGAGGAAGACTGAAACTTAAATGGCTATCATTTAGTGAATTCAGTTCTCACCATAGCTGTTAACCTCTTAGTACAAAACACCTGGACAAACCCAGTAATGAGGGAATACAGCCCTCAAACATATTCAGTGAATTCAGTTCTTGCCATAGTTGTCAACCTTAGCACAAAAAACCTGGACAAAGCCAATAATGTGGGAATACAGCCCCAAAAATAGGGACACATTTCAAATATTCATCTTATAAACTTAGAAAATTGCTAGAATAAAAGGTTGTGTTACTATGTATTTTCTGAAGAACATGAAGTCTGAAATTCAAATGCCTGTCAATTTTACTTCTGACAGAACAAAAACAATTTTCAGCAGAGGCCCAGGGAGAAATACTTCAGACAAGTATTTGTAAAATGACAGGGCACCAGAACAAATCCACACAAACACAGGGAGGAGATGCAGACTCCACACAGAAGGCACCCCAGCTAAGAATCAAACCAGAAAAACCTATAGCTGTAAGGCAACAATACTATCACTGCACCATCAAATATGTAAGGAATTAAACATTCAGAAACCTGAAGTCTGAAATTCAAATGCCTGTCAATTTTATTTAACATTTGTTAATCAGGACAGTCTGAATTGGAACAAAAAAACAATTTTCAGCAGAGGCCCAGGAAATAATAATTAAGACATGTCTTTGTAACATGGGAGGACACAAAAGCAAACCCACACAAACACAGGAAGAAGACACAGACCCCACAAAGAAGGCACCCCAGCCAAGAATCAAACCTAAGAACCTGCAGCTGTGAGGCAACAGACCACACCTTGATTTTATAGCACATAATCACATTGTGTTGTAGCTGGAAAAGTGAATCATTCATGAGCTACAAAACAAATTACAATACTTACTTAATTCTGCACCTTCACTCTGTTCTCTTCTTCTTTTCTTTCTTCTTCTTTCTTCTTGATCTTCTGTTCTTCCTTCTCTAGCACAGGCTGCAGCACAGCTGACAAAAATCCACCCAAATAAAAAAGTAAAATCCGATTCCAAATCCAATGCCAAAACAAATAAAAATTATTAACAAAAAGTAAAAGATCACGAAACAACAATCCACAAGGGAAGCCAACAACTGACTGATTGATTCTCGCTCTTTTCCCAGCACATAAAGCCCAGGAAGAGAGCGACAACCAATCAGCAGCATTTAGCCCAGCAAGCACGTCATGACGTGCCTGCGGACGCAGTCCGAGCCTTCAATTCTATGCGGTTTGGAACCGCATAGACTTCTGGGCATCACAATGATGCCTTCATTACTCCTCCAGGCTGCAATCAAAACAAAAAAAAAAAAAAAAAAAAAAAGCTGTTTAAAACCGCCGCAGCCCAAGGTGGTTAAAGTGCACACTGCGCATGCGCGTACTTCCGAGTCGCAGACTCGGAAGTTTGTTTAAACAAAAAAAAATTTTTTTTTTACACACTTAATTAAAGACAAGTTTAATCTTTTTAGCTGAGGGGGCTGCAGTCCGGCAGTCCGATGCCATGAGCCGCCCCTGCCTGATGGTTAAGTTGTTTGCTTTACAGGCCCAAGGTGCAGGGTTTGGTTCTCACAAGAGATACCTGGCTAGGCTTAAAATGGCCCACACAGGCAGATAGCCTAGTACTAATCTATGAACCTATATCCACTTAAATTATGTTTTGCTCTGTGTCTTTTTATATTTTCAACACATTTCCATCATTTATTTTTTCGTTTTGCTGGATAAACAAAATTCAAAGACTAGCCAAACCGTTCATATGGAGAAAGAAAAAAAGTAGGATCTATTCCAAGATATTATCCATTGCTGCCACACAAGGAGGCCTTGAAGTCTTTTATTTAAAAATACTTTATATTAGCCTTTATGGCTCAATTTTCTTTGCAAACCATGTTAAAGTGTGATCCTCTGTGGAACAGACTTGAAGGTTTCATTCTAAATACTTTCTAATAACGTTTTTACTTCTAAGAATCTTTTTTCCTTATCATCTTGGCACAGACACCGTATTCTTGCCAAACAATGCTTTTTCTGTACACCACAAATTTTCAGGACTACCTTACATGAAAGAAGCATACTTTCTTATTTAAAGTATCCTCAGCTAAAACTTGTTAAATCCCAATCTGAATGGTAAAATTAGACTACTGGTTTCATAAATTACCCTACTCATCTTTTGTAGGTAACTGATGATCAAACTACCCTTCATATATCTCAGCATAGGATGACATGGTTAACAGACCACATTACTTTGCAAAGGATGGTGTGCACCTGTCTCCACTAGGCTTCTTAATATTGCAAAAACTTTATACACCCCTTAAAGCATTTTTAAGAAATGCCAAACTGACAAACCTACGAACATAGCAAATAAAACCCAAAGAAACTTAAAGGTGCTATTGCTCAATACTAGGAGCTTAAACAAGAAACTCCAGACACTGCAAGATCTCCTAAGTCTGGACATATATACAATTACCAAAACATAGTTTAAATCTGCAGAAAGTACTCTGGCAGTACAAGGCTTCAGTGCTTTCCACACATTTAGTTCATCAGCTACAAAGACATAAACAAAAGGTGGAGGAGTCTCATTCTATATTAGCAACAAAAATAACTCTACATTGGTTAAACAGGATGATGCCTTGGAATTTATCCAAGAACAGAACACCAGAGACAAAGTCCCATACCATATCGCAGCAAGCTATAGATCACCCTCTACATCCCTAGAATTCCATAGCTAATACCTATACCTACTGGAGACACTCACCATTAAACCAAATATCCTTTTCATGGGAGAATTTATCTACCACTCTATGGACTGGGAAACATACACTGCCTCATAATTACTGGCACAAATATTCCTGGACCTTAAAACACAAAAACCCTTGACCAGATAGTGAACACTTCAATGGCCAAACATTAACTGGCACACTTACTCTTTTAAGAATGAATATGTTCATTGTTTGCTATAGTTAACAATGTGGTAGAGTAAATTGTAAAACTATCCACTAGAGATTCTATTATTCCTAACCTTGTCCTTACTACCCTTATCCATGACCGTACCACACTGCATGTCTTCTCATCCTTGAGTAACTCTAACTACAAACCTACTGGTACCACCCCATCACCAAATGTGTTAAGGGACTTCTTCAAGCAAACTTACTTCAGTTTCTAGAAGATCTATGCAAATTTCCTAGAAAATCTACAGCATGCCTGCAACACTTGAGAGACCTGTTGTATCCACCTCCTCCTTTCGTCAACACCTAACCTTCTACACAGAAGAGGAGTACCCATCCACCCTAAGTATACTGGCAATTTCAGGATTAAAACTCTCTGGTGTAACTCCTGTGTTAATGAACTGAAGGAAAATAATTAAAAAAAATGTAAGAAATCTCCATCAATTTATCCCAAGGCTGGGAAGAAACATGTCTGCTAGGAACCCAAGAGCAAAATTAGAAAATATAAAGTTGAATATGAGCTTAAGGTCTTTACAAATACTGAAGAAAACTACAAATGTTTCTTTATTCCTGTCAAGAAATTAAAGAATAATGTCCAATAATGCACTGAGCTCATCCATAATAATATAACGCATTACAGTCTCTAGGATATAGCCAATATGACAGCAGGCACATTTAGTGGTAACTTTACTCCACCTACCCACATTCTTACCCCTGGCATGCATGAAAATGTATTTTCCCCACAAAATTAACTTAGAACAAGCTATAGAATGTTGTTAAAGGCTAAAAAAATACTTCCATGGGAACTGACAACATACCTCTACAGCATCAGTGTGATATAGGCACTATCTGAGGATCTACATAAGCTGTTCAACCTCAGTCATATCCACAGGGTTTGTGCCTAATGCCTGATGAACAGTCACAGTGACTCCCCCTATACAAAGTTGGCCCTTCTGCAGACCAAGGTCATTATAGGTCTATCAGTCCCTCCAGATTTATATGCAAAGCCATGGAGTGTGTCCTACCAAAACTCATTTCGGCAGACATAGGCAGCTTAATGTATCCAAACCCCGGTCAGGTTGGTCTTGTGAAAGGCAGGTCTTGTTTCCTGAATTTATAGCCTTAAATCTTTAAACACTCCTGAAAGATTAACACAACTTTCATTATATTCAGTAGCTTACTGTCTAACCCAAGATGACCAGTGTCTCGATATTTGAAGTGTGGCTCTACAAACACCTGGACCTAAATTTACACAAATAAATAAACAAGACTCCCTAGAGGGATAAATTCCTAAGTCAATATATTTCAAGCCTACTTTTATAAATTACCATTACTGGTAAAACAAAGTACTACTCTGGTTGTCTTTAAAGCTAGTCTTAATGACTGGATGGATGGATACAATTTTTTACGAAGGTTATGATGTAGGGCTGTGCTTGATTTTGGAAAAAAACTATTAGGTTTTTGAAAAGAGTGGCAATAGCTTTTGTGTGTCAACATAAAGGTGTATTTAACTAGGCCTTTTTATGGTCCCTGTGATCATGTGTTTAGTATGCTCCTGTGTTTCTGTGTTTTACTCACGTTAGTGTGAAGATTTACCTGCCCATCTCCAATTATTGCAAATGAACATTCATCAGGGTGTGTTACCTTCTTCCCTATAGCAGGTGAATAAATCACTGGCTCATCCTCTTAACACTTTTATGCTTATAAAAATGTGTGCAAGTCCTTGGATTATCCCATAAGATAATATGGTTCTTAATCTGATGTCCACTACAGTTACCACAACCTGACAAAGCACTACTGGTAGCAATACTCTGCCACACATGAGTTCTCCTTTACTACTGCACACCTGTCAGACAATTAACAGATCTTAGAAGACTGGATACTCTAAATTGATCCTAGGCATGAGTGCATGTGTGTGCGTGTGTGTGTGTGTGTGTGTGTGTGTGTGTGTGTGTGTGTGTGTGTGTGTGTGTGCCTTCTGTGGAAGGTTGGGCGCCGGGCTGGTAACTCAACACCGTCGTAAAACTCCACTGCCAATCATTAGCAGAAAGGCGATCCGCTGTGGCGACCCCTAACTGGGAAAAGCCGAAAGAAGAAGAAGAAGAGGTCTTCTCTCCAGGAAAAAGGAAACTATTTTTATAGGTTCATACATGTGTACTAGGCTAATGGCTCTGGAGCCTTTAAAAGCCTAGCCCCTAGAAGTGCTTTGGCATTGTGCCACCCAACATTAGTTCCCAGTTCCTCTATCAAGTAGAACCACTGGAGTGATCCCTGGGGTGAGCTTTCTATTTCCCATCCACTCATCAAAATTTCTCTTGAAGAGGGCCAGTGAGGTGTTCTGCTTGACATGTATGGAAAATCTATTCCAGAGCATGGGCAGTCTCTGGGTTATGAACCTGTCCCTCCAGCATGTTCTGTTGATTGTTGTAATGAGGTTATGATGTGTTCCCCACAGCACAGCACAGCACTATACTATAAGCCTTTCCTAAAATACAAAGGATGCCCAATAAATGTTAAAGATGGTAAAAATAAATTCTGAGACTGCTCACACTGTGTCTGTTCTGGCAAAACATTTCTAACCTAATTGCCATGAAGCTTGACCTCCCACTTCCTTGCATTCCAGAGATTTGGTTCATCCCTGGTATTGTTGGAAATATCATCTTCCCAGTTATGTAATTCTCTGGATAAGCTAGCTAACTGCAATAATTAGAATCCCAATTGTGAAATGGATTCAAAAATTGTTAATTTTTTCAACTGTAAGTTTCAGATCTGCAGTGCTTTTCCTCTGGGATAAATGGGTATTGATACTCTCTTCACTGACCCTCACCTTGTTCCCCCCATTTTTCTTCCTTTTTTGACATTGCATCCAATAGCTACAGTATGATCATTTTCATATTTCATTTATTATTGTTAGCAATTTTTAAATATTATGATGACTCTTTTTTTCCATTTAGTTTGTTCATTCAATAAGGTTTTCATTTCTGTTACATATGGTGGATAAAATACTAACTGCGGCTCAGAGGCTCCAAGTTCAGTTAGTGTATGGGGTACTGGTAGAGCCAGAGAAGGGCTAGTAGGAGTGAGTGCAAATGCAGACTCATCTACTCGTAGTTCAGTAACCATTATGCACCAGCCTTGACCATAGATGTGAGCCTGGCTTATCAAGCTGGCAAAGGCAGTCCTTATTAACACATGGGTGGGAACATAGCTATTCAGGAAGAAGACATAATTGACTCTTAAAGTGAAGCAGGAGCCTGTTCAGCCATCAAGGGGTGAGGTTTGGCCTTAGAGGAAAAACTTCAGATGGCTGCATGAAAGATGTATATGTTGATTGGCTATCATCCTATGGGGAGCAAATGGGCTGACTGATTGTAAGGGTTGATGGTCAGCAGGCAGACAGGGTGATAAAAAGCATGGAAAAACACACTAAGATTAAGGTGCTTTAATACTAGGTACATAAGAACATCAATTGTTGAACTTTTGTATTATTGGATTGCTATATTTTTTATAAATACCACCATTAGTTTGTTGTTATGTTGTGGGAGGTTCTGCTTTCTACAAAGTATCTTAGCAAGATTTTTTTCTTTTGCAAGTTGATCTAACAGCTGAAAGTGAGTGTTACCAACACCTAATGTAATTAGAGTCTACTTTTTATATACTGGATTCTAACTTTCAATAAAGTACAACACACACAAACACACACACAGAGCAAACCACTTGTCTGGTAAAGGAGTGTAAAAATAAAAATTCCAGGAAAAAAAGAGGAATCATAGGAGAACATCTTTTTAGAGCTTTTGTGTTTTAATAAACAAACTTCTTCAGAAAATATACTGGGATGTGTTAATGAATTTAAATAAGAATATCAAAATCATATTTAAAATTCACCAATCATAACATGAATGCTCATGAATAATTTATAGCCTGATTGATTTCTGTTTTAATATAAGTGTTAATTTTGTGATTTAGACCTTCCAAAACACCTGTCTCCAGTATGAACTGCTAGAAATGTTCTTTGGTGCTAGTAATTTATATGCATCTCACTGAAATCTGGCTTTTTTAAACAAAACCTATCACAAAGAAGGACAATTAAATTACATTAATTGCAAAAACTAGAATTTTAGAATAAAACACTTTTATTTTTTTTCCTGAAGAAGCTTCTTTATTAAGAAATAAAAATAGAAATATGTTCTTCTGTAATTCCATCTTGTGGTGTTTCCTATGAGAATATATATATATATATATATATATATATATATATGTATATATATATATATATATATATATATATATATATATATATATATATATATATATATATATATATATATATATATATATATATATATATATATATATATATATATATATATATATATATATATATATATATATATATATATAGATATAGTGGATATAAAAAGTGTGCACACCCCTGTTAAAATGCCAGATTTTTTGTGATATAAAAAATGAGGCCACAATAAATCATTTCAAAACTTTTCCCACCTTTAATGTGACCAATAACCTGCACAATTCAATTGAAAAATAAATAAATCAGTTACATGAAAAAATATAAAAAATAAAAAAACGTACAATATGCTGGTTGTGTGCACACCCTTAAACTAATACTTTGTTGTGTGTGCACACCCTTAAACTAATACTTTGTTGAAGCACCTTTTGATTTAATTACAACATTCAGTCTTCTTGGATACATACCTGCCATCAATTAAAGAGACTCTGATTAACCCCAAATAAAGTTCATCTGTCCTAGTAGGATTTTCCAGACATTTACTCATTTGCCTGCTACAGCAAATGCCATGGTTCACAGAGAGTTTACAAAGCAACAAAGGGATCTCACTGTTGAAAGCTATCAGTCAGGAGAAGGGTACAAAAACATTTCCACAGCATTGGATAAACCATGGAACACAGTGAAGACAGTCATCAAACAGTGGTGAAAATATGGGACAACAGTGACGTTGCAAAAAACTGGACGTCCCTCAAAAATTGATGAAAAGACAAGACATAAACTGGTCAGGGATGCTGCAAAGAGATCTACAACAACACTGAAGGAGCTGCAGGAATTTCTGGCAAGTACTGGTTGTGTACTACATGTGACAGCAATCTCCTGTATTCTCCATATGTCTGGACTATGGGGTAGGGTAGTAAGACGGAAGCATTTTCTTACACATAAAAACATCCAGGCCTGGCTAAAATTTGAAAAACAATACATCAAGTCTCCCAAAAGCATGTGGAAAAATGTGTTATGGTCTAATGAGACCAAGGTTGAACTTTTTGGCCATAATTCCAAAAGGTATGTTTGGCGCAAAAACAACACTTCACATCACCAAAGAACACCATCCCCATGGTGAAGCATGGTGGTGGCAGTATCATGATTTGGGGTTGATCTTCTTCAGCTGGAACTGGGGCTTTAGTCAAGGTGAAGGGAAATATGAACAGTTCCAAATACCAGTCACTTTTGGCCCAAAACCTTCAGATGTCTGCTAGAAAAATGAAGATAAAGAGGAATTTCACCTTTCAACATGTCAATGACCTCAAGCATACATCAAAAACCAACAAAAGAATGGCTTTGCCAGAAGAAAATTAAAGTTTTGAAATGGCCCAGCCAGAGCCCAGACCTAAATCCAATAGAAAATCTGTGGAGTGACCTGAAAAGGGCTGTGTACAAGAGATGCCCTCACAATCTGACATATTTGGAGCATTTTTGCAAGGAAGAGTGGGCAAATACTGCCAATTCAAGATGTGCCATGCTGATAGAGTCCTACCCAAGAAGACTGAATGCTGTAATTAAATCAAAAGGTACTTCAACAAAGTATTAGTTTAAGGGTGTGCGCACACAACAAAGTATTAGTTTAAGGGTGAGCACACTTATGCAACCAGTGTATCGTATGTTTTTTTATTTTTTATATTTTTCCCCTAACAGATTTGTTTTTCTATCAAAGGAACTGTCCTTGAAACATTTTTACATATTTATCACACAGCATTACATTTTCATGTATTGGAATTCATGTATACCTCTGACATGGCTTGGCAAACATGTCCATGCCATCAGTACACTTCTAACAAATGCATACAGATAAAAGTGTAAAATCCTTTGCTTCAGATTTTTCTTAAATACATTCCAGCATATGCAGTATGTAGCTGACAAAATGGAAGCAAACCTGCTGAAGTTCAGTATTCCTCAGTACAGATATATCCTAAAGAAATAGCATTATGTGCAGTCTTCCCAACATAATCACATTTCCTCACCGTCAGTTTGTCTAGCTACAAGGTTGCCTTTTAATATGGTGTAGATTCAGGGTTGTTAGCATGGTGAAGATACAAATGAGGTGTTAACTCATTAGAATTGCTGTATCCCAAAAAAAAGGATTCATGTAGGAGATGTAAATATAGTTCAGGCACTTCCTCAGTGTTTGTTTTTAATGGATTGCAACTGGGAATGATTAGTGGTTGGGAGAAGGAAAACACAGCGACACAGCAGGCTGCCTTACTTCCAGTGGGTGTGTCAGGTTAGATCTCCAAAGTGTAAGATGTAAGGTTGGAAATGTAACTAAGCAGCACACGTCACAGGTTGTGTTCCTTAACATCCAACCTACCCTTCATTTGTTGGCAACTGCATATGATGTTATTTCTACTTAATATCCTCACAGATGTAAAGGCCAATGATATAGAATGACTTACAAACCGCATGTCTCAGATTGCTTCTCAGATAAGTGAAGAATGGCCAGCAAACATAGAAATGTAAGCCATAGCAATATATTTACAAGCAATAATCATGACAGGTTGTGTGATCACTAGGGGCACTACATCCAAAACTAATACATGTACAGATAACACTTGTATGGTTTAATATCAGTGTAGATGCTGCTGCAGTTGGTTGTGTGCATATTGATTTATGTTATTTGCTGCTAAGCTCTTTGTGTTGCAAAGGGGGATAAGGCACCTATACTGTGTTTTGAAGGTGCATTGGAGTGAGAGTTGAAATCCAGACCTATGTAAAAATATCTTGTGTATAATAACATTTTCTAGTGTGTATGTCATAGATTGTTTTTCCTCATTTCAACTGTGTCTCACTTTTTCTTTGTTTTTTTCTTTTCTTTGTTGTTTTTTTATTGGCCAGTGTTTGTGCAATGTACCGCTTAGCGCAAATATGGGAGACAGAAAAAATGAACGTCAGGTTTGGCTAGGCATATCTGGTTTGTGCAAAGCACGGAAGTGCACAAACTGGAGAACTGGCCCAACCAGAAATCAGACAGAACCCAGATAGCCAAAAATAGAAATCAGATGCATTCAATTAATACTATTGAGCATTGCACAAACCAGCTAAGTGAAGTTGAGCTGCAGTTAACAGCAAGACCTTAAGAATGATTAGTAAAATGCAAATGTCATGTAATTAGTCCTGTGGCAGCAGGTGTAAGTGTAGGGCTGGAGTACAGATGGTCCTGAGTTCTAGTACAGACTGTGCAACCTTTCTTTTACTGTTGTGACATTGCAGTTTATAGCAATGTACTGCAACATAGACAACTGTTTTCTCAACCTTCTTGTGGCAACAGGTGTAAGTATAAGACTGACATACACATGGTCCTGGGTTCAAATACAACATATTCCTTTCACATTTACTGTTGCTCCACTTCCCATTATAGTCAATCTCACTTATAATACTTGACATAATGGAGTTAATATGAATTATATGTATTAGGGCTGACACACTAGTATTGTGTCAGTTAGTTCTGTAGATATCTATGTATCACCACATTTTTTATCAGATGTTTGACTGAGAGTGTTGGTGGAGAAGTACAGAGAAGGTCAGAAGGAGTTGCATTGTGTCTTTGTGGACTTAGAGAAAGCATATGACAGGGTGCCTAGAGAGGAGTTGTGGTATTGTATGAGGAAGTCGGGAGTGTCAGAGAAGAAAGTAAGAGTGGTACAGGATATGTACGCGGGTAGTGTGACAGTGGTGAGGTCTGCGGTGGGAGTGACAGATGCGTTTAAGGTGAAGGTGGGATTACATCAAGGATCAGCTCTGAGCCCTTTCTTATTTGCAATGGTGATGGACAGGTTGACAGACAAGATCAGACAGGAGTCCCCATGGACTATGATGTCTGCAGATGATATTGTGATCTGTAGTGAGAGTAGGGAACAGGTGGAGGAGACCCTGGAGATGTGGAGATATGCTCTAGAGAGAAGGGGAATGAAGGTCAGCAGGACTAAGACAGAATATATGTGTGTGAATGAGAGGGAGGATAGAGGAATGGTGAGGATGCAGGGAGTAGAGGTGGCAAAGGTGGATGAGTTTAAGTACTTGGGATCAACAGTTCAGAGTAATGGTGGGTGTGGAAGAGAGGTGAAGAAGAGAGTACAGGCAGAATGGAGTGGGTGGAGAAGAGTGTCAGGAGTGATTTGTGACAGACTAGTACCAGTAAGAGTGAAAGGGAAGGTCTACAAGAGGGTAGTGAGACCAGCTATGTTATATGGGTTGGAGACAGTGGCATTGACAAAAAGGCAGGAGTCAGAGCTTGACGTGGCAGAGCTGAAGATGTTAAGAGTTGCACTGGGTGTGATGAGGATGGACAGGATTAGGAATAAGTATATTAGAGGGTCAGCCCAAGTTGGAAGGTTTGGAGACAAAGTCAAAGAGGCAAGATTACGTTGTTTTGGACATGTGCTGAGGAGGGATGCAGAGTATATTGGAGAAAAGATGCTAAGGATGAAGCTGCCAGGTAACAGGAAAAGAAGAAAGCCTAAGATAAGGTTTATGGATGTGGTGAGAGAGGACATGCAGGTGGTTGGTGAGACAGAGCAAGATGCAGAGGACAGGAAGAAATGGAAACAGTTGATCCGCTGTGGTGACCCCTAATGGGAGCAGCCGAAAGAAGAAGAATATGACTGTGGGTATACTGTATACTATATTCTGAAAGTATATTTCTGCTATCTGGACTGGCATGGTCTTCACTTTAGCCTAACACACATACACAACTGATTGTACTTCCAATAACCTGGAAATTGCAACTGCAATTATGTAATGTCTCACTGCTTGGCACTGTTGCACTCCTCTTCCTATCACGCAAATGTGATGCTTGGAGGTGCACAATGCCGGGCACTATTTATGTGTGATGGTAAGTGTAGTGCAACACTTTCAGTGTGCACACTCCTAGTAAATGCAATAACTGGACTTGGCCTTGCTCTTGATCCATGGTCGACATGGCAGGCATTTGTGGTGAAGGTGTCATGTTTAGGGCACAGAGATTGGGTGTCCAGGAGTCTAAGATTTTTATTGGACTCCTAGTTAAGAACCACAGTGCCAGGCTTCTGCAGGGGGATTATTCTGTCTCTCAGTATCAGTCAGAAGCTTGAGATATTTTAGCCCGGGCTGTAACCAGTGCCACCTTTATTCTGTGCACTGGTGACCAATGTAAGCATCATTATAATGACCTACAGAGGAGGAAGATGAATAATCTTGACCACTGGATCTGGGGAATTTTAGGACTATGGACATCCCATACCTGTGTAAATATCAACCGCAGGGAGTACTTGTAAGACATAAAAGATGAATATAAGCAAGACTGGTATTCATAATAGTATTCTGTTCTGTTCTGTTTTTTCCACAACTACCAAGGACTAGAAGGTCAATGTCCGAACCCATGGGGCTAGATTGGTGAGGATGAGGGAAGCATGTGGTATGTATGCTGCAGAAGAGTAGTGTTATTGTAGCTTTAAAAGTTAAAGATAGCTTGTTTAGTAGTTTATAGAGTTCTATCAAATTGAGCATGCATCTCAACTGTGAAAGCAAGCATGCATGCATGCATTAGTCTGTAGGACAAACCAAGAGTACAATGTTAGACGTTATTCAGTGGTTGTTGGCTCAAATGCCACACTTTCCAACTATACAATACTGTTAATTATTCAGATATATTTAAATTAAATTAAAACCCCTATACCAGTGGCACAAATGCCCTGCTGTAAACTGACATTTGTATAACTGGAACACGCATATGTGCAATATATAGCACATTTCAAGGAGTTCTTACTGCAATAATGTGCATCTGTTAAGAGCTGGTACTCTTAAAAGAAAAAGTTATCTGTTAGGAGGTGGTAGCCTTAAAAGTAAAAGTTATAATAATAGAAAAAAATAATTGTATTAATGAATTGTATGTCACATATGACGGTACTAATCTTATCTCTTTTTTTCTTCTCTCATCCAACCCTTATCTCTCATTTTCATTTTATTTGCATTTTATTTATTTATTTTTTATAAATTTTATTACATGTGGCCAAAATGTGTCCATGTCATCCATGTGTACCACATTGCTAAATGCTCCACAGCACAGCTGGGTAGTCCTGCCTGACAGGATCCACCTGCCCCCCCATTGGCTCCAGCACTGTGGCCTAGCATGTCTGGGAGCCAACCTGGCAGCACTCCCTCTGCTGCCCCTGCACTACCTGCCCCCTCAGATAGTCCTGTCCAGGAGGCTGGTCCAGTGTTTTCCTCCCAGAGCAATGGCAAAGGTTGTGATTTTATTACCCGCACTGAGTTACCAGGGATGGTGCATAGAGTTGCGCACTGCACTGCTGGTGCATACCTATGCCAGCTTGAAAATCTGTTCTTCCTCATTTTACATAGTACCAAGAGGAGGAGAAGTAGACATCAACTCGATTCTCACTGTTACTCAGCTTGACAACCATGGGTTTGGGATTTCCCAAACCTCACCCCAATCATGGTGTCCCTGACTCTTGTCTTGTTTGTCTTCTCTGTCTACAATTGCTTCCTCACCTACCCAACTTACCTGACCCAGACATTCCACATTCCTACATCCCTTCCCCAACATTCCTCTCTCTCTCAAAAAAAAAAAAAAAAAAAAATTGTCCCATACATAACTCTCCAGTTCTCACACATGTCTTCTTGACATACTTGATTCAGCCCAGTTGGCTATACAACATGATTGTGTTGTGGTCACTCCTCTCTCTGGAGGTGACAGTCCAAATTCAGTTAATATTTTCCACATATGTTCACTTTACACTTTTACAGAAACCTATATTCCTCCTGCACATTCCTGTCTTGCTTTCCCTTTGTTCTTCCCCCTGCTTGCTCCCAATTTCACCACTGTCCTATCTACCCATTTCATATCTTTAAGTAATTTTTGAGTGAAGGTGTGCATCTTGCACCAACGTGCAACAGCGGGGAATCTTGACAATGTATTTACATATATTTAAAAGTATTAGATGTGGTGACAATGTATTTAAAGGTATTAGAGACACCTGTATTCAAACCCAGTAAGATATGGCCCCAACAAGGAACGTATTAATGCATTAACATATGCTGCCACAGAGTCAGCTAAGCAGCAGGTGTATTTCATAGACTCAGTACTTACAGTCAGAATTTAGCAATGCATTTGTGTACTGCTTACTTATATTCAAACATGTGTATCGTGCATGTATATGCACTTTGGTAACTGTCACTCAAGCCTTCTACTCACCATGCTATGGAAATGTACATATTATGCTGTATTAGTGCTGTTTACTGTCCATTTTCTGTGTATGGCATGAAACTACATATGTAAACATTACAAACTGAGGGCTCTATTTAACAATATGTCACATATTTACATACATATATCTGTTGCCATGCCCCCAAGCACTATAACCCTCGTGCCTCAGTACTTTTTCCATCCATATACCAACTACAGTACAAAATGTAATATCAAATGCTGTGTTCTATGTAATACACACCAATCTGGTAACATGCAGAACTACAGCTATTGACCCATATGACTAAAAATACTTATCTGCAAGGCTAGTGAAGAAATCAGCATGAACCATATGTACAGGGACATAGGTGACCTTCAGCACACTTGAGCCTACCCATTTTGTTTTTGTCAAGGGTAGATCTTGCTTACTGAATCTTGTGGACTTCTTAGATTCTGACCTCACAGACCTGGATGAGGGATAACAGGACATACCGCCTATGTTGACTTATCCATGACCTTTGGCGCTACCCCCCTTTCATGTGTCATAGTGAAGATCTCCCAAATGGGAATTAAACCATACAGTAGTACAGGGATGGGCAACTGGCTCACTGACATAACAAATACTCTCAAAGTCGGATACTGCACCTCCACAATAGTCAGTTATCATTAGAATACCACAAGGATCTGCGCTGGGCCCTCAGCTGCTTGCAAGCTACTTCCCTGAAGCACAGGCAATGGTAGATGGCCTGTGGTTTATCAAGTTTGCAGATGACTGGTAACTGGACACACTAATATAGAGTCCCCCAATGATGGTAACATATTACAGAAGGGGTCACACACAAATGATTGGTGCCAAACTCATGGACTGAACCTTAAAGCATACAATTGCTCATTGCCCCCTTTGACAATGACATACCCCTGCTAATTATGATATACATAGTACCCCTCTAAGCTCAAACACAGTGTTGTGAGACTTGGGAACACATGTTAATAGCAATCTACACTTTCATCACTATGTATCCATAGTAGTGACACATACATTCTTCAGTGTGCAAATAATGCATATAGACATCACATCCAAGACCAGGGTGGTCATACCTCAGCTCTACTCTACCCTTTTCAGACCACTAATTGTGTACAATGCTCCCTTCCGTCTGTACCATACCAGACATTTGCAGCAATTGGAGAAAACACAGGGTTGTGCCTGGGGAGACTCTAGGGCCTCCAAACATGACATACATGGAAAGAATGAAATACCTGTCAATGTACTCAGTATCATGCAGGCTACTGAGAGGTGACCTATGCCTACCCTACAGAGCAGTCTCAGACCCTGCCCTACCGGAAATGCTGCACATCTGCAAGTCACGTGGGACAAGAATAACTTGGCCTAGGGTTCTCAACCTAGCCTGTGACATAAAGAGAACATGATGGAGTGACATATATGTCCTCCAGTGACTCACACTCCTCTGTAATAGGCTCCCACTGCATGTAAATCAGTACTCCTCAGTAACCCTGTTCAAGTGCAACCTTGACTACTGGTTGGGTGATTGTAAATTCACCTCTGGGGTGGCACCTATATCCCTCATGGACTGGGCCAGTTGATGCTGCTCACAACATTGCTCTGCTAACAATGATCATCCAACCATGCTCAGTAAGGGTATTTGTGCTTTTACACAGATAGGCTTCTATACACTGTAGCACCATTAGACTAGTAGCTTCCTATGTAAATAGAAAGATATGAGCCTAAGCAGGTCTCCCAACATTTTGTTTCCCACATGGCTTGCTAATGTCATCTACTATAAGTTCACCTGCAGTCATGTAAAAGTCAGACCTGTGCTGTGACGCTTGCATAATATACTGTGTTCTTTAGCCTGTGTAATTAAATGGGTAGGGGGTTTGTTCTCACTGCAGTCAACTGTATGTGTGTATGTCTGTGTCTAGCCAGAAGAACATAAGTATGTATCCTACAGTTACTGCTCCAATCCCATAGATTGACAGTATGTTTATGCTTGCACATTCCTACACATTAATTTCAAGCAGGTCTGCCAACATTTTGTTTCCCACATGGCTTGCTGATGTCATCCACTATAAGCTGACCTGCAGCCATGTAAAAGTCAGACTTGTGCCATGGCACTTGCAGAAATTACTGAGTTCTGTACTCTGTGTATTTAGATAGATAGGGGTTCTGTTCTCACTGCAGTCAACTGTGTGTGTGTGTGTGCGTGTTTGTGTGCGTGTGTGTGTATGTGTATTGAGCCAGAAAAGCAAAAGTGTGTATCCTGCAGTTACCATTCTAATTTTATGAATTGACAGTATTTTGATACTTTCACATACCTACAGATCCATTTCATGCAGGCCTCCTATCTTCTTCTCTCCAGCAGGCACTGCTGATGTCATCCACTATAAGATGACCTGCAGCCATGTAAACATTAGACTTGTGCTATGGTGCTTGCATAAAATATTGTGTTCTGTAGTCTGCGTACTTAGCTAGGGATTCTGTTCACACCGTAGTCAACTGTGTATGTGTGTGTGTGTGTGTGTGTGTGTGTGTGTGTGTGTGTGAGCGTGTGTGTGTCTAGCCAAAATGACAGAAGAGTGTATCTTGCAGTTACTGCTCCAATCCAAAGAATTGACAGTATTTTGGTACTTGCACATGTCTAGAGGTCCATTTCATGCAGGCCTCTGAACTTCTTTCCTCCAACATGAGCTACTGATGTCATCCACTATAAGTTGGCCTGTATCCATGTAAAAGACAGACTTGTGCAGTAGTGCTTGTGTAAAGTAGTGGGTTCTGCAGTCTGTGTACTTGGATAGGTAGGAATTCTATTCTCACTGCAGTCAACTTTGTGTGTGTGCGTGTGTGTGGGTGTGTGTGCATATGTGTGTGTGTGTGTGTGTGTGTGTGTGTGTGTGTGTGTGAGTGTGTGTGTGTGTGTGTGTGTGTGTGTGTGTGTGTGTGTGTGTGTGTGTGTGTGTGTGTGTAAGCTGTTGCTTGACATCACAGAGAGCATTTTACACTAGCATGTGGGATGCTGTTATATTCTTTTCAACAGACACTGCTGATGCCATCGGCTGTAAAGTGTTGTTTGAGACACTCCAAGTTAGACTTGAGCTGTAGCACTTGCATAAAGTACTGAGTTCTTTACCCTCTATATTTAGATAGGTAGGGGTTCTATTCTCATTGCAGTCAGCTGTGTGTATGTGTGTGAGCTGTTGCTTAACATTACAGAGATGATTTTACACTACCATGTGGGACATTGTTATATTCTCCTCAACAGACAGTATATCAGATTTTTGGATATACAGTATTCCCACCAGAGCAGGGTCTGAGACTGGCCTGGAGGCTAGTCAGAAGTCACCGCATTCTATACAATAAAGAATATAGTGACATAGCTTTTAATCTATCTACATACACCTTGGCAATGTTTGCAGGCCCTGTGTTATCTTGATGAGAAAGCCCTGTAATCTCTCTATCTGCTATGTGTGTCTGGTGAGGTACATGAAAAAGACAGCATTATATTCTATTAGCATTGTGATGTGGTTTGATTACAGTGCTGTCATACAATCCTAAGATCTTAGTGTGATGGTTTGACTTATGATGTGCACAACATAGACTTTCAATACCAGTATGCAGTGGCGGATTTAGGCTTTGGCACAGGGGCGCGCGCCTCCCCCTTTTTAATCTGATTCTGTAGCTTGGCTAGGACATCGGTAACATAAAGTAGCTTTTTTTTTTTTAAAAAAAAAGTACGTACATATTTGGTGTTGGCTCCTTTAAGAAGGACACCAGCCACGCGGAAGTGAGCTCATGGTATGTCCGGCTGGCTGCGAGCGGGAAATGTACAGTAATGAGCGAGTGGAAGAAAACAACAGTCGCAAATCATATGAATTATCGCTGCAAGCGGGAATTCCGAAATGTAGGGACTTGAATCACTTGATCAGGTAAGAGAGTCTGTGTGGATTATGCTTTGTGACATGAAATCTCTAAATTCTGCAAGTCTGTTTAATTTCTTGTAACAACTGAAGAAATTTTTCTGCATCTCAATGCTGAGCTTAAGGATTACTGTGTTTTAATGAGTGAAACAGTGATGAAAGTTAAGAGAGAAGAGAGACAGGAAAATGGATAGAGATGTCTGCTTTTGTACGTTTGGTAATAATTTGAGTCAAATGACTTTGTGGTCACTTGAGTACTAGCAAAATGGATGGTTTGGTATGGAGTGATCTGCTTTGAGGTAATTGTGCTATAATAGCTGTATAGCATACTGTATGTTTTATTAGTTTATGTGCCGTGGACATTTGAAATTATTTGTTGATGGACTATAACTGTTGTACAGTGTATTGTGATGGCTGTGATGTGTTAAAACCCTTAGTGTTGTACTATATGTTCGTGCAAGTTGCAAATCTTTAGAAGCTGTTTAATGGGTGAAATTCTAAGGGATAAAACGTGCAACTAACTGCATTTTGTACACCTTGGAAATACCAATGCACTTATTTATACCACACTGCAATATTATACAAATCCAATGCTGGAATTCCTGTGCATTTTAAAAGTGGTTGTGATCCATTTTGCTGAATGCGACTCCCTTGTCTAACTTTAAAGTACAGATAAAATTGTCATTGCTTTTGGCAAACTCCATTAGCCCTTACAAAATAAGGAATACGGGGATTGTTTAGATATGCATTAGTGTCTGTCCACAAATGCAGAGCATCGTTTGTACTTGATTGCATCTTTTTGCTTTTAGATTACATTTTTTACTTATCAGTTTAATTCAGCAATTCTGTAAAAAATTAATGTATGCCTTTGAAGGACTTTCATGGGAAATGTGTTGCTCTATGTCTTGGAGGCTTAAACTTTGGATCAAGTAAGCCCCCACCCACCCATATGAAGCAGAGTGCAAGAGATGGGTGCTCTGAAATTATGCAGAAGCTAATGCACTGCTTATCTCAGATGTGTACTGCCCCCATGACCCAGTGATTGCAACACCTCCTTCTGCTGGTTTCATTGGCGTGGCCCTGTGTGCTTATTGTAGAATTCTAAAAATTGGTTAGCACTCTTTTCTGTATCTGAAGTTGTTAATACCCTGTGCACATATTTTAGCACACTTTTCAACATCTGAAGTTGTTAACATCCCATGAAAAATCATATATGCCATGTGTATAGTAAGTGAAAAATGACATTATTGCAAAGTATATTGTCTCCTTTCCTTCTGTCCAGTAGCTGTGTATCTCTTAAGCATCTTTGTAGATTATTTGTCACTTGCGGTGTGTGGCCAGTTTTACTTCTCAACTGCTGTCAGTTTTGCTCTCATATTTCGTGTTGCTTCTCATAGATCTACTGATTTACTTTATAGGGTCAGAACCATTTAAAGGTACCCATTAAGTACACTGTATGGGTATACTGCTTGAATACTCTGAAAAGTAAACAAAGAAGTGCTCTTGTTTTTGATCACATACTTCACTTTTAAAGATCATTGTATTTGGACGATTAGAGGTTTTAAGATAACACAACACTTGGCGCAAAGCACATGGAGAAGATGGAATTAATAATGACATGAAATTTACAGCATTGTATCAGTTATTAACTAGGCCATTTTAATATGGAGAGATTTCAAGATTGGAGACACGCATTTGTTAAATCTAACTTAAAGGGAGGTGGGTAGGACAAACCTAGAACCATACAGACCCATAAGTTTATTTTCAAAATTATGGGGAAAATAAATGGAAAATGGTTATTTTGGATAAAATGTTATAATATGAACAGCATGTACTTTGAAGTCATATATCAACATGCATATGTTGAAAATAGATCTATAAATAGCTTGTAAAATGATGTTCTATAACAATACAGTAGCTGTAAATGAAAAAGTGTGCTCTAATTTAATTTATTTAGATTTTAAGTTCAACATTTGATAGGGTCATACACAACACTGATCAATAAATTAGAGCAACTAGATATTGATGTATTCTTGATAAGATGGATAGCTGCATCACTTACAAATAGGACATGGCAGGTATCATACACAAATTGAACAGGTAAACTTCTAGGTTACTGTTAGGGTATCCAACAGGAATCTGTCATAGATCCATACTTGTTTAGACTGAATCTTTCAGATTCATCTTTTTTATCTGAGATGTTCTACAGTCTAAATGCAGATAATTTGTAAATGGGTAATCTGATTATGCGGTTACAGATAGGGCATGTTTACAAAAGAATTTGACTAAGTTGACCATTTGGACCCAGGAGATTAATGTACTATTAAACTAAGCATCTGAGATTTACCAGAAGTAGAAGTAAATACAGCACATGTTGATTGATTGATTGAAACTATAGCATCATTTAAGGATCTAGGTATATGGCTAGATCCAGCTTTGAGTTTTTCTAATCATATCAGCAAATTGGTTAATGATAGCTATACAACTGTAGATTGTAGAAAAATGGTTATAAAGTCTAGGAAATCAGAAATGATGAAATCCTTGTTAATTACATTAGACCTAGACTTGAGTATAGAATAACAATATGGAAACCTTATAAGAAAACAAGCATCAGCAAATAGGAAAGAGTGCATTAGAACTATACTAATGACATTAATGGGTATGAAAATTTAAGTTATTATGAAAGCCTAAATCATCTGAACTTGTACTGTATCACACAGAAATTCAAGAGGAAAGTTCATTCAGTATAGGGCATTTAGAACATATTATCTATAGGAATGTTTGGAGTTATCAAGTAGTAGAGAATCATCAGAAAACGTATGTAGAAGATTTTGTAGGAATGGGAAGTATATTCATTGTCTTTCTGAGAGTAGCTGATGCATGGAACAGATTACAAAATTACATTAAAGCAAGCACTAGTTTAGATATTTCTAAGAACAACCCTGACACTTGTTATGTGAATAACTGTTTTGGTATATTGGCAAGCTAGAATGGCATTATTGCCCACACTTGAAATATTTCTGTGTATGCAAAATCTAAAATGGGAGAACAAAGGCTCAGAAATCGGGGAAATATTTAAATATCACTTTTTTAAACTTAGAAAGATGTTGGGATAAGTGGATATGTGTTAGCATGCATTTTCACTGTTTAAGCGAAGCATTTTTTTCCATGTTTAGGATTCTAAAGGCTGCGTTAGTGTACATATGGTCAGTCTGATGCCAACTCAAACTGTAGAGAGGGGGTTTATTTACATTTGACAACACATTAAAATCAGTGGCTTTCCAATGAGTATTTGAATGTTGCAGCTGTTCATACCAACAATTTTATATATGAGTATTTGAATGTGCAGCTGTTCAAACCAACAATTTTATATATGTGTGTAGAAACAGTGTGATTATCACAGAAGTGGCGGTCTGTCTGGGGATGGAAAGGCAGCATAGCTCTTGATGGTATCTCATTATGAGGAATGTTCTTCAGTTTGTGAGTGTTAGCTGTTGCCATGGTATACAATACTGAATCATGTTAAAACAGGAAAACTGTTAAATAAAATAACTGTTTTCTCATACTTATGCTATGAGCATCCTAGATGAGGCTGTTAGTAAATGTTTGCCTCTTGCTCCATATTGTCACATTATGTTCTATATTTTGGAGATGAGGGGTTGAGAGCTATGGGAGGCAGTCAGTGGAAGAAAGCAAATGGCAGACTTTAGTCTGTGTAGGACATATTGTTTAGCCCTAGTATCCTTTTAGTAAGGCTTCTTTGTGGGCATTCCAGTTGCATGTGTCTGGACAGATACAGGCCAAAGGGGGCATTATGCTCAATGACTGGCCTAAGGAGTGCTGAGTAAAGGAGGGCAGTGACATCCTAGATCTAGACATAACCCATTTCTTTAAGCTGTTTAATATAGAAGCACTTTCTTACATAAGTAGACATACTGGTCAAAATTTAGGTCACTGTCCAGATAAGTTCAGAAAACCCAAACAAGTCTCTTCTTAAGGTCTTATTGTCATCATAGTTGTTTTCCTGAGGTAGATGACTTCCAAAGGATACAATAATGCATTTACTGGCATTTCATTTTGGTCCATGATTGTGGCACCAGTTGTTTGGGACAAACCGTCCACTAGGATGGCCGTGCAATTTGGGGTTCAGTGACTGCTCCTAACTTGTAGTCATGTGCAAACTTAGTCATTCAGAGCCCTTTGGTATTGGCTTTTACGTCAGAAAAGTAGATGTTAAACAGGAGAGGCCCCAGCACAGAACCCTTGGGACTCCACCAGTAGCTCATCTCTTTCTGGAGGTAACTTTGTCAATTTTGCTTTCTTGCATCTCATCTGTGAGCCATGTGGCAATCCAGTAAGTGACCATAGTTTATTCCTAGTTTATTTAGCTGTTCTACAATGCCTGAGTGGGGGATTGTGTCAAAAGCTTTAGCTAGGTCAAGGTATGCAATGTGTACCATTTTGCTTTCCTATATTGCATTGGTGACCTTTGCAAAAAAGTACATTAGATTTGGTAAGCATGACCTGCCCTTGACAAATCCAAACTAAAATGGAAACAGTATTCGGAGGGTTGCTGTTTCCTAATAAGGCTTTCCATGGCTTTGCATATTAGGCTGGCCAGACAAAGTAGACTTGTGTTACTGTCCTTTGGGAAATGCTACAGTACTTAAATTTGGTTTTATACATTGCATATAATTTAACTGACTGTTGTTAGGAATTTTTTCATAAAATGTGAATTTCTTAACTTGCAATGTTCTTTAACTGAACTTCACTTGCACACAGAAAATTATTTACATAAATTAACTTTGCTGTTTTCACATAAATCATTATTTACTTGAATTACTTACATTTGCTATGGGTCTTGGGGTGATATCACCTTCACTGGGATTCTTTGCTATGTTATCATAATGCTTATGTCAGGTATGCCATATAAAAGAACTATGACTTCATATGGGTGACCAAACATATCCTCTAGGTATGTCTTGAAACAACTGGTAATGTTTGTTAATATGCTGTGTGCTGGATAGGAGTTATGTACCTCCACTAACACAACCACACCAGGTTCACTGGATCATACGAGAATATTAGGCTAACTGTCATGAATGGTAATTATAAGGCTAGCTAATAAGCTGAGATCAGAATCAAACCCAATACTTTGTGTCTGAGGTGAAAACCTTAACCGTTGTGCTCACTCGACCCACCACCAACAATGTTTTGCAAATGACTGTATGTTGCTGTGTTTTCACACATCCTGATACAATATCTTAAGGTGATCCTTCCACATCCCCCTTCCTCAGTGTTTTGCTTTCCTGCCTCCCCACCTCACTTGTCGACTTTCTAGACTGCGCCCCCCCCCTTTGTAAAACCCTGGATCCGCCACTGGTATGGATACTTGGTGGGCAAAGTTCAGAGTGCTATCTACATGTGTTCCCAGTGCTTGCACCACTGGGTTTCTGCATAGCAGGACTGTTGTCAGTGCTGTGATTAACTTGGAATTCCACTTTTCAGATGGACAACATTACAAACACACATTTCTGCATTTATTCATAGATCATGTGCCTTTGTCACCATTCAGTTGTGTATGTTAGCTTCTCCTGAACTATGTTATCACCATTGGTGGACTCAGCGATTGCACACAATATGCAAGAATCTGCAAACTTGGTAAGCCAAAGGCCATATACTTTAGCCTGAACTGTCGAGAAATATAGATGAAACCATGAAGGACCAAGCACAGATCCCTGGGGTTTGCAAGTAGTGACAGCTCTACTGGTACTGGTTGATTCACCAACTTTCACATGATATGTTCTGTCCATGAGCCAACTGGTTACCCATCAACTGATATAAGGATTAATCCCCAGCATGGAGATTTTCTCAATGATACCTGCATGGGGGACTGTGTCAAAGCTCTAGCCCAGATCACGATAGACAGTATGCACTGTCTTACCTTCATCCAGGCCTATCACACAGAATCAATGGGCTGTGACAACATCACAGATCACCTGTGGTGTGACTTAGCACATATACCTTCCTGATATGGTTGAATACACAGTTCAACATACCCTCCACATGGTTTATGTTCCCATACTAAGGTGTACATCAACATTCATCCACCTGAGTTGGGGGGACAGCACCTGATGCATGCACGTATACAGGCATCCTGATTCTTCTTGACTGTGAGGGAGACAGACATGTCATCATGGACCTCTTCTACATGTACACTAGTAATATTTCAGGTGTGTGCAACAGACCTATGTGAGTTGTTAATGCTACGACAAGTCTGTTACATCTGATAGAGAGTATGCATGATGACGACAGTATCATCTTGTGGAACTTGACCAGGCCAAGGCATTTGACACAAATCTACACTGAGGTATTCAATTAACACTATCATATGTGGCCATAAACAGCTGTATCACCAAATGGGTAGACCAGTGTATGACATATGTTTCATCTCACCATGTTGAAATGTGTGACATGACCAATATGTCAAGTCCAGTAATCAGGTCGGTACATCAGGGGTGTCTGCTAGGCCCTTTCCTGTCCATTAGTTAAATGAAGGACATCACATAAGACATACACATGCTGTGTCCAAACAGCTGCCTGAAGGACTACAAGTTGTGAGTAATCATTGACTCCAACTGTGATATTAGTATAATACAGACAGTATCAGCACATAACAAAAACTGCTGCCAAGAAACATGGAGGGATTTGTTGAATCAGGAAGCAATCACACCACCCAAGTATAATGTATACATCACACCATATAATCAGACCAATAGGTGTGTGACCCATGTCTTGGGGTCCATGGTAAGTGGTACATCCACCAGCATTTGGTCACAATGCTGAAAACTCCCTTGAGTGTAACACAAGTACTGGGTATGTGAAGGACATGCACATCAGAGGCCATAATACTTTCATTGTTTCCAGCTTTCATTACACCAGTAACTGTGTACAATGCACCCTTCTTCATGTACTTCCTTATGCATGTTCCAGTGATGTGTAACTGGAGTGTAGCAACTTTTTCACAGAGTACTGTCACACAGCTTATTGGCCATACCTAGGTATTCTTTTTGTGGAATATACATGACTGTCTGATGGTGCGGAACACCAATTAAGTTGTTACACCAGATATATGTGCGCTACCAGTTGTGCTTATGCACACACTATATACATAGGTTTTGACAACATTAATGGTATGTATATCAGTCATGACAGTGTGAATTGTGCCATATATATATATATATATATATATATATATATATATATATATATATATATATATATATATATATATATACACACACACACCATGAACACAAGGCAACTAGCCTGTATTAGCCATATTGTCGCATACAGGAAAAAGCAGTGCCCCTCCTAACACATCCTGCAGATATTACAGTGTCAAGACAGTGTGCATGGTTACCTTCATAGAGTATAGATGTATTATAATAGTTGTTCAAGTGTACATGTGCAGGCTCATCTCTTATCACTCCACATCACATATATTATGTCAGAGGCATGGGATTAGTGGTGGCATTATTCTGATATTGTCCATGAATGTGGTTGGTTCTTGTAATATTTTCCATGCTCCTTTACCTGTGACCACCTTGCTAGAGACCTCTGCTGAGAGTACACTCACATTCAGGCATATCAGCTTGCACAGCTTCACAATATGCACCCTACCATAATTACATGTCAGATCCCTGATAGATGTCCTCTGCATTATTCATGTAAGGGTGCTTATCTCACACATCCACTCCATTGTTATGTCACCTTGTGTGACAATCACAGAAAACACATTTTCACTGTACAGTCAGTACTGTACATACACTGACATGCCCTCTTCTGCTGTACACAAGGGAGTTTTGTCCATCTTCTTTCCCTGTGTTCATTCCTACAATTCCTCTGTGTGCCGCTATTTAATACACGCACTTCCCCTGAGTGATCATTTTACGTGGCAGTCCATGTCCTTTTTTAGATCGTTAACACAGTTTCAGTACAGAATGCCAGGAATGGGATAAATTAATACACTGTATTATAGGTGCACTGCTCTGTGCTGTGTTTGGAGCATATAGTTTACATTCATACATCTCAACTGTCCAGATATTTCCAGGATGTCCAGATGTGTTCCTTATCAGATTTGTGGCTTTCTGTCATATCACTGGGATATCCCTGGACTGATGTGACACACTATTACATGCATTTGAGTGCATACTTCTCAGCTGTCCTGATTTGTGCAGATTGTCCAGTTTTTGTCACATATTTGTGATTTTTTTCTCATAACGTTTTTGTTTTCTGGCAAATCATTGGCATGTCATTGAGGAGTGAAGTCAGAAACTGATGACTGACATTTTAGTTTTAAAACTTCATGCTCTTCAGAAAATTCATGCTAATGTACAACCTATTTATTCTATCAACTTTCTAAGTTTGGAAGTGCAATATAAAAATATGTCCCTATTTTGGTCCTTTGTCCTCCCATTATGTATACCTTTGTCCACATATTTTGCTCAAAGAGGATGACAGGTATGTTTGAGTTTCAATCTACCCCATGTCTATGCAACATCTATGGCAAATATGTTCCTATTTCTGGTTAAATGTCCTTGCATTATGTTGGCATCTGTGGAGATATGTTGCAGTAACAGAGTCACAGCTCTCTGTGAAGCCCTGGTGGTCATTGTGGAATTCTGTGCAAATCCACAGACCATAGGTCCTCTACTTTAAATAGAATTGTATCTGTATTTGCTTACATGGTTTCCTGGCCAGCAACACTATTCACGTCATTAATATGCATTGCACACTACTGTTCATCACCGTGCACCATTGCACAAACTTGTAAACTCCATGTAGGCTCTGCACAAGGCCTACACAGACTTTATTGAATCCTGGGAGAGTTTAGTTAGTTCAAATTTATTTTACTTAGATTTTTATTTTAAAGTCTCTTTTGCCTGTAATACCATTTTCTGATTTGTTGTTTGTGGTTTGTGTTTTGATTCCTTAGTTTAAATGAAAAAAAATATATATAATTAAGATAAACGTATGTGAGTATAATGCTTTTTATATGGTTGAGTGTGTACGCTTTCTTTGTACAGTGCACTAAGCTTGCTTTCTATGTGTGAATAGGGTTTGCATACGGTCATTGATTACATTTGTAAATGGGTTGATTATGCACACAGAGTGGTGATACAATCTTAATGATGATGCATATAGAAAGTCATGGAGAGCTGAAAGATATACTTTTGTTTTAATCTAACAATATGTTTATATTTTAAACATAATACTACAATTATAAAAATAGTGTTAATGAATGTACTGTGGGAGACTTTCAGTGACTTTACATTCAGATTATTCTAACACTTCTGTATCTACAGTAGCAATGCAAAAAGATCTGTGTCTACACCAGAATGCATGTGCACGTTTATAGAGTTCCTCCAAGTGCATTATACATGTCTTGAATTCAAATGAAATTATTAGTGCCTCACAAGTGTTTTATAATTAAACTTCTTGAGTGAATGATATTAAAGTTGAGTTGATATTAAAATATGTATTCATGTGTTAAATAGCAACTTATACATGATTAATGTCAAATAACTAAAACAGTTATTTAGTAAAATATGCTATAATAGTAAAGTAGTTAAATTATGCATACAAGCACTTTTTGTGGCAAAAGGATACTGGTATGTAAGATGGAAACACAAATGCTCAAAAGGATTCACTGAGTTTATGCAATGCTTTTGTGCCAGGAGATTGCTGATTTGTATGGCAGGAACACATTTTTCTTCTATTGTAGTGTCTTGAGTTTTAATTTCCTTTTTAATACAATGAATCTTCGCTGTTCACACTCAGCAGGTGCCATTCCAACTGCTGAAGGTCAATGTTTAGTAGACCTTGACTCAGAAGAAATCATTGTTAAATGAAAATGTACTTGGAAAGTATCCTTCATACATCTTGGAATAATATTTGTCATTGTATGTAACAAAATTATCTTTTTTTACACAAAGCACAATAACATTTTTTTCCTCTAAACATTGGAAATTGCTGGCTGAATAGCTAAGCACAGCTCTGCTGTTTGTAAAGTGCACCATTCCGTGGTAACTGTGCTGCGTTCAAGAGCTATATAGGTAATGTTGCCTTTTTTCACATACCACCTGCAACTTCAAAATGTCTAGAAGAATTTTCCCAGGCAATAGAAGATGTAGACACATGACCCTACTCTTCTACCTCTTTTGAGACATTCTCCATTCTCTTTATGTGTCTGCATATATAGTATTCATTGCAGAAAAGCAGCCTTCCTTTTAACATTTTCCACACAACTGCCATTTTTAGTCATAGCATAACAGAAATGGTCAGCATAAATGTTTGTATCATGATTTATAAGCATAAAAATATATCTGGATATGGAAACCAGTATACCAGGAGTGGAAACTATTAGCTATTCATCAGCCACAGACAGTTACTTATGATATGCATTCTAGAACACCCTAATCAGAGTTAAAAAAAGGACTGCTGAGTAATTTGTCATACTGATGATTACACAGGAATGGACCAAATAGCACTGAAATTCATACATAGGCAGCATGTTACCATTAGCAAGGTGTTCAGTTTGTTGAAACAACAAACAAAAACAAATTATATAAGAAAGGGACTAACACTGCAAAAAAAAAAAAAAAAAAAAAAAATACATATATATATATATATATATATATATATGCATGGATTTGCAGATGGTTGTTTGGAGAAGACCCGTATAACAGTCTATTAGTCTAGGGCTTTAATCAGCCCTAATTTATATTCATTGCACATACTGTTAGTTATGCTGTTAGTTATAATTGCATGCCTCTTACACATGGAAGCACACTTTTGACTGAGAAGAACACTGCTCAGGCATATAGAACCCCTTCCTCCTGGAAATTGTTACTAAAAAGTTATATGTTCTCCTCCTTTCATTTAGTCTTGCTCCTTCTATTTCTGCATTCATAGAATCATAGGTGATTAGTAGGCGAATGGCTCAAGAGCCCTTACAAGCCTAGCGATTATTACCTGAAAATTACCTGATTTTCAATTTCTAAGGGATAGAGGATGACTTACATCTGTGACTATACCTCTAAGTATTTTACAGACTACCCCTGTCCATAAGTTACATGGGTGCCACTCCAGGAGTGAATTTAAGATTCCCCATTCATTGATCCAAACTGCTTTTGAAGAGGGTCAGGGAAGGCACTGCTTTTTGTGAATAAGAAACCTGTTCCAAAGAAGGGGTTATCTCTGAAACACATATCTGTCTGTCCAGCATGTTTTGTTCATGTAACAGACCACATTTAGATCCAGCTGGGTGGCCCTCATGCAATTTGTCTTGTGAATGTGTTACAGTTCTATCAGGATTGGATGGGAGAGTGCCTTGTAGGTTAGGCATAGATCACCCATTAATAGTTGTTAGGATACAGAGTAAAGGGATAAGGCTTTTTCTTGATCTGCATATGATATGTTGTTTAAACCCTGTATTTTTTTGTAAGGAATCTCTGAGGTTACTTCAGATGTTGCAAGTGCCTGGTCAGCTACATGCTGAAAGGTGCATTGTACTTGATTATTGTCTGTTAAGGGCCGAGTACAGTGGGACAATAACCTCCTTGGATCTGGATGCCATGTCTTTACTTATAAGCTGTGCCACATCAAAGGACTTTCTCACCAATGTGGACACATGGTGGTCAAAGTTCAGGCAACTATCTATCTGTGTTCCTATATCTCTCACCTCTGAGTCCACTCTGAGGAGTATGCTATTAATGTTGTAATTTGCAAGGGTATGATTATAGCAATAACCCACGCCTGGGTGCGGGTAATACTGGATTTACCCACAGTTGGCGTCGCCCGAGGGACCAAACAAAGCCAACCGTGGGTAAATACAGCATTACCCACACCCAGAAGTGGGTTATTGCTATTATACCATGACATTATTTAAGAAAAGAAACTATTACTTTTCTTAAATAATGGCATAGTATAATGCCTGTTTACTGCCCTTCCGCAGATGTCTGGCATCGGCGGTTCTGATGTACTGCGCCTGCGCAGTACATCAGAACTGTAACAACGGAGAAAGCAAGATCTCCGTTGCTTTTTACTATTTGCTATGTTAAATGGGTTTAACATAGCGAGACAGTTTAAAATAAGCAACGGAGATGTTCGTTGCTTATTTTTAAAACTGTCTCGCTATGTTAAACCCATTTAACATAGCGAACTTAAAAAAGCAATGGAGATCTTGCTTTCTCCATTGCTTTTTTTGTGTCTCGCTATGTTAAATGGGTTTAGCATAGCGAGACAGCTTTCAAATAAGCAACGGAGATCTCCGTTGCTTATTTTAAAGCTGTCTCGCTATGTTAAACCCATTTAACATAGCGAGACAGTGTTTTAAAAGTAGAGTTATACTAATGGAAAAAGGTCCGGGCGACCGGACCTTTTTCCATTAGTATAACTCGATTTACAATGTGCATGTTGGCCAATCAGCATGCACGTTTTGGGGGGGGGGGTCATGGTATAATATGCATTTTTTCCATTTAGTTTTAGGCCACAGCTCTGTCAACAATCATTTATCTGAGTGAGACCCTTCTGAAGAATAAATGCATCATTGGGGGGATTCAGTGATTGCCCCATCTTGCAGTCATCAGCACACTTAGTCAGCCAAAGGCCTTCTACATTAACCTTGACTTCAAGCAAATATATTGCAAACAGGAGACATCCCAGCACTGATCCCTGTGGTACACAACTAGTAAGTGGCCTCTTGCTGTATTTGGATTCTCCCACTCTAACAACTTGTCCTGTCCATGAGCTAATTAGCTATCCATCTGGTGACATAGGGATTTATACCCAGTATTGTGAGTTTATCTATAATACCTAAGTGGGGAATTGTGTCAAGTGCCTTAGCCAGGTCTAGGAAGGCAGTATGCACGCTTTTACCCTTACCCATGGCCTTAGTGACTTTTTTCAAAGAAGTCCATCAGAATGAGCAGGCATGACCTACCTTTGACAAAGCCAGACTGGGTTGGGTCCAGTGCTCGGAGGTTTCCTATGTCGTTATTAGGTCCATGATTATTTTTTTTCCACGGCCTTGCATATTAGACCACCCAAACTTGTGGGTCTGTAATTTCCTGGGTCGGTTGATGGTCCTCTTTATGTAGAGGGATGTCTGTTGCTGTCCTACCCTCCACAAAGACAAAGTCATTCTGGAGGCTGTGGTTAAATGGAGATCCTAGTGGGCTTGATAGGTACTGTTTCAAGTTATTTAAGATGCATCCTGGGATATTTTTGGGACCCATCAAAGCTGTGTTGTTAGCTTTAGAGAGCTCGGTGCTGACCTGTTCTTTTGTGAAGACTGGTAGAGGAATGGTGGAAGATATTTCTTGGGGGGTAGCTGTAGGTGATGGAGAGGTGAAATTTGTGCTGAATTTATCTGCCAGCAGATTTACTATATCTTCTGGATGGATATAGTTGATGCCATCTACAATACCTCCTCACATTGTTGGGTGTTGCCCTTAAGATTGTGGACATAACTGAAAAATGCCTTATAGTTATCCTTAGCTTGTTTAGACTAATGATGGAGTTTTTTGCTCTGTTAGGCATATTCTCTCTTACATCTAGATAGGATTTTTTATCTTTTGTTGCACAACCTATTTATACCAATTGTCCAGCAGGGTGGCATTTTCTTGCAGATTGTCCTAGGCTTATTCTGGTTTGGTACTGCCGTTTCTATGCAGTTGCTTATATGGTCATATAGGACTGTTGTGTAAGCCTCTGCATAGGCTTCTGTGTTTTCTGGGTTTGGGGGATCTTGGAAATGCTATGCTGTCTCTTAATATGAGGTAGTTTGCCCTAGACAAGTTATTAAAGGTTTTGGAGTTAGGAGAGGTTTAAGTTTTATATTTATTTCATGGGATACCACTTTGTGTTCTGATCTAACCAGTGAGGACATTACACTTGGGTGTGTGTAATGCTCTCCAATATTTGTGAGTACCAGGTCTAGGATATTTGTAGCCCTAGTGGGAGTGCAGACTAACTGATCCAGGGCATTTGCATTGACAAAATCTGGAAATCTTTGAGCCTGCATGTTAGTGGTTATGTATGCCTCCCATTAAATGGAGGAGTAGTTGAAGGCATCCATGAGTATGGTTTTGGGTTGAATGGTAAGTGATTCTAGTAAGTTCAGGTATGAGGTATGGTTTTCTGTAGCTAGCAAGGAAATGGTAAGGGATTTTTATTATGGTTAATTGGAAATGGAGTAGCTCAAACATGTCAAACTGTTTGACTAGTCTTGAGTTGTGCTTTTCCTTTATGTAGATGGATATACCTTCACCTTTTGTCCTTTCATATGTAGTGGGTGGTCAGAAGTTCCATGCCTCTCAACCTCTTAGAACAAGAAACCTGGACAAAAGCCATAAATAATGGGGGAACAAAGGTCCAAAATAGGGACAATTGTTAAATATTGCTCTTAAAAACTTAGAACATTGATAGAATAACAGGTTTTGTGTTAGCATGAATTTTCTGAAGGGCATGAAGTCTGAAACTCAAAAGTCTGTCATTATTTTCTGACTTCAGTCTTTAATGAATTGCCAACGATTTTCCAGAAAACCAGAATTTTTTGAAAAACGGACCCAAAATATAAGTAAAAAGTCTGGACATTCTGTGAAAATCTATACAGTTGAGAGGTATGGTCGGAACATGTGAAAGGCATTAAAGCCTTGCACTGCTGGGGTGCTTTCCATGTTATTGAACCACATCTCAGTAACTGTACAGATGTCAGCATTCTCCAGAGTGAGGAGTGCTTCCAGAGAGTGTAGTTTCTTGCTGAGACTCCTAGCATTAAGCAATAATATATTTAGCTTAGCCTGAGCAGATGTTGCTATGTTTGGACGGTTTGTCTGTTTGATAATGCCTAAAAAAGGCACTACAGGGCTGGATAATGTCTTGGCTAATATCCAAAAGACTAGTGACGACAGGTGAAGACCATCACTGGCAAAGCAATGTGGTCTGTCATTCATGTTCTCCCAGGCTGACAAATATTGGACCCCTTTGGAATGACACCAGTGGCTAAGCCAATTATTAAAGACAATTATTATCTGTTGGTATTGTGGTATCATCCTTGGAGATGACAGAGTGCTGCTCAATACTAGGCCCACACCTGCCTGAGACATATTCTGAGAGCTCAAGCATGTCTCTCTTCATGTAGTCAAGGGAGGTACATCTTAGGTCATTTACGTCCACATGGACTATGACTGGGTCATACTGCTGCATGGGGTTTAGTGACCTGAATGCCTGTGTGATCTTATGAATCTTGGTCCATGACAGGCAACTAACTATACCTTTCTCCTTATTCAGCCTGATGAGAAGGACATCAGTGTGTCTCACAATGGAATCTACTATTACCAAAATATTGGAGTGTGTGGTGTTTAGTCTCAAAGGCTTGGCAGATAAAACACAATTGATAAGTGGTCTTATGTGTTGAGGGGGGAGTTGCCTTGTTTGTATGCATGAGAAGTGTCTGAGCATCTTGGAGGCCTTTACAGTTTTGGTAAGTTACATGTGACCCCTTCCACGTATGTGGAGCTATGCATCTGGTCCTTAGTAAGTGTGATGAGTGCTGTGTGTATGCGTGTTACTGACAACCTAAAACCAAATCAAGACAGCTTGCTGTAGAATCCAAAACCAATTTAATGTTAACGCTTTTGTAGAAGCCCAGTGCTTGAACTTCTTCAGGCAAGAAATAACCCCAGATTCAATACTTATATACAATTATGAATTAAACCATTAACATATTAATTAATATCAACTATTTAAAGAAGCATTGCATTATTTTTTGGATACCTTAAAAACCTTGTATATTCAATAGCTTTCAAATAATTTCCTAAAAATCACTTACAAAGGTAATTTAAATACATATGAATATAATGTTATAAATCCTTATAAAAATACAAAATTATATACATTTTTATGCTCAAAAAACATTAAATATGATACAAAAAACATTAAAAACAAAAATATATAAAATATATAAAGATTAAAATTTTTAATTTTAAATTTTAAAATTTAAAATATATAATATGTTTCTTGAATAGTGTGGCACTTGGTATGAATATAGAATGGTTGGTTTTAATGTTTTTTGTATCATATTTAATGTTTTTTGGATCATAAAAAAATGTATATAATTTAATAAGGGCTGTTGAATATACAAGTTTTTTGTATTGTTTGTTTGTATTTAAAGTTTGTTTATTTGTCACTGACAACCTGTTTTTTGTGACTGTATGTGAGAGTCTTGCCTCCCGTGACATTGTGTAACTACATCTCTCGCATACTGAATTTGTTTGTTTCAAAATTAAGTGTTTGTCAGTGAACATGAGAAAATTGTTACATTCCCTTAGGATTCCCATGTCCACCAAGCTGAATGTAGAGATAACAGGAAAGTGCCTATCCATGATTGCAGGTCCTTAATATGCACTTTGCAAGAGAATAAAACTAGGGGGCTGTTTGCAATGGGATGAGGGATGGGTGCTTAAGTAATGTAATCTATAACTATCCTATCCGGTAATGTTTCCCAATGTGCAAACCAGTTGCTTTTTGAGTAGTCATAGTTTATTGTGCCTAATATTCATAGATCATGTTCTGTCTAACCTTCTGGAGTTCAGTATGATCTGCTGTGATGAGATAAATTAAAATCTATGTGTTACATAAAGGTACACAGATCTTTTATGCGTGCTTCAGCATTTCTTTCTGACAGCATATGGTTACTTATCTTCCTAGACCCTTCCTTTTATTTTTTTTTATTCATTTGCTTTTTTATCTGAGTAAGTGCGTAGGTCCAAGGGACTTTATCAGCCTGACCCTTGGCCAAACAAAAAGCGGTATTATTTATAGGGAATCTTACAGAGTGAAGTTACAGTGTAGAACAATTTTAGATTATTCAGAGTCAATACAGTAAATACAGTCATTAGAGATGTTACAAGGTAGCTTGGTTCCTCAGGTGACACACCCATTCTGTATCCTCCTTACCCCACCCCTGCACTATGCTTGCTATACCTCCAGTCCCATGCTAGCTCTGCACCAACCCCAGCCTCCCCCATTCACCAGCCCAATCCTGCACTGAAATACACAAGTCTTCTTCTTTTGGCTTTTTCCCGGTTGGGGGTCACCACAGCGGAACACCTGTCCGCTCATGATTGTCAGTAGAGTTTTACGGTGTCGACTTGCCAGCCCGGCACCCAACCTTCCACAGAAGGCACACACATGCACACACTCACACCTAGGGCCAATTTAGAGTGTCCAATCCACCTACAGCATGTCTTTGGGATGTGGGAGGAAACCCATGCGACCACAGGGAGGACATGCAGACTCCACACAGAAGGCACCCCAGCTGAGGATTGAACCAGAGAACCTCTTGCTGTGAGGAGACAACACTAACCGCTGCACCACCGTGGCCACCCTACTGAAATACACAAGTAATACCAGTCATTTATCATTACGCTGTTCCTTGTGTTAGCCCTATGCGTCATCAGAGCAGAAACATATGCAAGTAATTGATTTATGAAAGAAACTGTTTATACCATTATTATTCTGCAGGAGGAGCTACAAGGTAAACTATCTTCTATGCCTGTGCAGCACACACCAAATCTATAATGGTATAGCAGATTGGGCAGGGAATGAGTGATAGCTATCACACTATTTTTATCACTGACATGACAGTTCTTACGATCACACCTCTTGGACCTCTTCTGATCCTACAATGTTATGTGGCACTGTAGCAAGGGGCAGCTGCATTATATATGTAAAGAGACTTCTTTATATATGTTTTCTCCTGCAGTAAGGCGACCACCAGCTAAATTGCATGCAGCATTGGTGTAGGGGTTATGTGTATGCAATCCATACTAATGGGTTCTAGCTCACTAAAATCTATTGACGGATTGTGTTGATCTGCATGTGTTATAAGACTGTTTCCGAATCATAAGAAGCCATTTTCTGAATCCTACCCACAGTCAATAACTACAAAATAAATACAGAGCACGTCATTAATAAGTTGAAGTAGCTCAAATAATGATAATCATTTGTCCTTAGACAGAGTATTTCTAGTTTCTGTGTTTCCATCTGTGGCTCTCAGTTTCACATTGTTAATGAGAACACTTGAATACTCATTAATGCTGCCACAAATTTCTTTGCAAAAAGAAAAACCTAAAACCACCTCCCTAAGCAAAGTTTTAGGCATTTGTAAAGAGGCTTCTTGGAACAACACTGCTAAATTCTAAATAATATTTTGTAGCTATATTTTGGTGATCCCACATGTATTTCTAATGAGAAAAATTCTATTATCGTAAATATTTACAGATTATCAAATTGTGGACATGTTTATTTGGGAATGATGAGGCAGCAAAAGCCCAAGGTTGAATGGTGCTGGCTGCTAAAAAAAATGTAAAAAGAATAAAGCAAATGTCACTGAAACATCTGTATCCACTCTGGAAAAACAGTATGACAGTCTTATTTTATGAACTGAACTGCTGTCTGCTATATGCTGCTACTCCTCTCATGTAAGAACACTGCCAGAAGCTCAGACGACAATAAATCTTGCAAGGGAATGTTGGTACACCAATCAAAAGGCAGGTGCCAGTAGAATTGCAGAGTCAAGCAGAAAAGCAAGTAAACTTTGGGTTTTGTTGACTTTTCTTCATTATCACCATCATCACCAAACCACTTTTCTGCATGTGATTGGAGTGTCTTGTCATTTGTCACTACCTCTCTTAATTTAGTACTTCTCATATACCTTATTTTACAATTATGTCCAACGAGCATAGATTATCTCTTGTGCAGTCCATCTAATTTTTGGCTGGATGGCCTTGCCTTCTCTTTCCTTCTTCATATCTCTCCCAAATCTTTTTTTCACTGAATCATCTTCTTTCACACACGTGACCAAGCCATAGTATTTTGTTCCCCTTAATCTTCTGTGCAATTGCGGGTACTTTGGTTTCCACTCTGATGTCTTCAGTCTTTCATTTGCCTCACAGTGTGCATCCTACCACCCATCTTAGGCACTTCAGCTCTGCCACCTCAAGCTTCCTTAACTACTCTACCTTCACAGCCCAGGCATCCATGTAATACAGAAGTGTTGGTAGCACCATTAATTTGTATAACATAGTCTTCAGCTTCTTTGACATTTTTTGTCACGCACTACCCCCTACTACTACTACTACTACTTCTACTATATATAAATAGGTGTATTAGCATACATCAAATACACCCAACATCAACATGGTAAGCATTGCCAAAATACCACTGAAAATACCCACGTTGACACACAACTACTCATATGCTAAGAAATAGCCATGGCACATGCAAAATTTAACTTTTCAAAAATGAATAAAAACATAGTTTTTTGCAGGTAGGGCAAGCCCAACAACACTCCCTGCTAATTATATATGTTATATGGGATTGCAAAGACATGGGCTATGGGCATATTCCCCAATTCCAGGAACTATTCGATCTCAGATACCTGTCAACCAGCTGTTTAGTTGATCAAAAATGGTCAACTAAACAGCTGTCGACCAATATAATATGAAGCTATATGTATGTAAACACATAAATTGGTATGTATCATATCATTTGTATACGAGTGTTATTGCTTATATATAAATAATACATTATCTGATTTTACTGGTTCCATCAGGTGGTGTCTGGGATATCCCCCTTTTACTAC